>NC_052309.1:73458405-73758405 GCF_016432855.1 Salvelinus namaycush | reverse complement strand
AATAAAAAAGAGTCTGCAAAAAAAAGATTCTTAAAATGAGAAAAAAAAAGACTAAGCATTAGTGCCAATGTTCTTGAACACAGTCAGCAGTATACCGAATGCACTCAAAACATATTTTTAGACCTTCAGTAAGCAGCCTCGCACACTAATCATGACAGGCAGTAACATGCACACTACATTATCCTCACATTCACACACAGGGGTTTATTACTTGGTCTCATTCTCACTCATACCCACACTGAGTATTCCACACACAGTATCCCACTCTGAGAAATGCAATGTTGCCTCATACTGCCAGAGTTTCAACAATTATCATAGTAACAGTAACAAACGTGATTGAGAGAAAAACAACAGTAGGAGGTCAGCATTTGAAAGGAACAATTACATTTCAGTATTCCACTGTTCAAAATAAAAACAACCATACAAAACAGAAACTAACATACACAATAAGATACAGTTGTCATCAATCAGAGCAGTGTGTTTGCACGTGTTTTGATTCAGTCTCCATAAGGGGCATGAATGGAAACTGCAGGTTGTCCTGCATCACATAGTTTTCCTATATGACGCGAGTAATGCTGTTACAGTGCCCATCTGTCCGAAGGCTAGTTTGTATTTGGTGTGTGCATGTGTATGCAAGTCTGTCATCAAATCACCTACTAAGCACAATGCAATCCAGCCAGTCTCTCAGACCGACAGACAAATTTTTCAGGTTCAAGTCTAGCAGTTGAAATCTTCATCTGTGGAAAAAGGCCTTACACGTCTAACAGTCCCTGCATTTGTTTATATAATAGCTTAAGTCTGGCCATGAGAATGTGTGTAAGCATGTCTCACATTTCTGCTTGTGTGTTTACGTGGTTATATTTAGTAATTTATATATGTATGTGTGTGTGTTTACGTGATTATATTTAGTAATTTATAAATGTATGTGTGTTTCCCAGTGTATGTCGTGTGTCTAAATATATACTTATGTGAAGGTGTGTCAGATGGAGTCAGCCCCTCCTCCCAGCAGGTCACCAGGCAACAGGGCAGCTGGGCTGCCCATTTGGTGCCTGTCCTCCATTTGGGGTGCACCCCACAAGCTGCTGCTGGAGTAACCTGGGGTCACACCACCCCAGAGCCCAGACCTCCCTGCCTCTACCCGTCCCACCCCCCCCCCCACCCCCTTCCCAGCCCCGTTGGCGCTCCACTGAGCAAAAATACCAAGCCCAGGACCTTGGGCTGAGGTGGCCTCCGGAGAGCTGCCCGTACCATCCAAACTTTGCCAGCCGGAGCTGGAAGGCCCCACACTACCCAGAACCCCTCCACCGCTGTTTCCACCCAAATTGTTTCCTGCTCCTATTGCTGCTCGTTCACTCCCCAGGGAGCCCCCTCCGCTGTTGCCCACCGCTGTGTGCGTTCCTGACGAGCCCTGGGCCGGCCCTGCCCCTGGGCTGGCCCCCTCCGCACCTCCAACCTGGGAATGTGCAAAATAGCGAGCCACTTCCTCCTCACTCACAAACTCCGCCAGGATTGTGGTGTTCCCCAGAACACACCTGGAGAAAACAAAATATGTCAGTGTCCTTTAGTAAAACAGGTGAAGTAGTAGAAATTGTACTAGCTGAATGGCCATCAGGCTCCAATTCAGCATTATAATCTTAAATAAAGGTAAAATAAAAAACATGCTGCATGGAGTTAACATTAGGGTAAATTTGCAAATATTTAATTACAGGCATTTAGCATTACACTAGGCAGCAGCACAGTGTTTGTTAGTGTGTAAAGGGATAGTAGCCTACATGTGCAGTGCACCCTGAGCCTTGGCTGCTTCCTGACGTGTGCTGTAACGAATCAGGGCGCTGCCCTGGGTCAGGCCGAGGTGAAAGGTCAGCAGGGGGCCGTGCTGCATACAGATAGTCCGTAGTGTGGAACCGTCAATCTGTAGGAGAACAGAAAACTTAGTGGGATACCAGTGTGTCTGTGGTGGGGAAGTGTGAGGCTGTAAAAGGGTGGGCAGTAGAATTATACATTTCCCCATTCTGTTTTTCCCTTAGCAGCCCTTTCATGCCAACGTCATTCATGCAATCCTTAATTGATTAAATGGATCAGTCAACTTCACAATCCAATTACACTTGGGTCACGCATTACACAGGCTCATTTGCATAGGATACACCGAAGGAGAATGCTGATGAACAAGAAATTCATACCCACCCCTCTCTCAATGGCCATTTTATTTAATATCTGTGATAAATTCCACTTCGATGATGGGTCAGAAAACATAAAATTCCAAATCACCCACAACATAATCCCTAGGCCCTCTTTTCCCCCCCCATCCTTCTGCTCATTCCCTCCCTGCTCATTGGTACTAGTGCTAACATCTTTATCAATTCTCTCCATCTGTACCTGAGGGGTGAGATTGCTGAGCAGTAGCCAGCAGCTGCCTCTGGAGGCCACACCATCATTCCACGCTGAGCCTACGGAGGAGAGAGAGGGCAGTCAGAAACAAAGGGTAGTCTTTCAATCTTTTTTCTGTTGTAAAGCCGATATTTAATAAATATCTTACTACAATGAGTTCTGAAAACCCAACAGCTATAAATGGTTTTGTATCAAGTTGGCCAGGAAACAGTTAAAATCACTAGTGTTGATCCAGATATATAATATTACCTGTCCCAAATCTTGAATCTTGACTGCCCCCGCCCTCTCCCCAGCCCCTGGTCAAACGCGGGGCTCCGCTGCCCCATAGAGATGTCGAGGCCTGTTTCTGACTGGTCAGTCCAGGAGGGGGGCGTGGCAGCTGGGAACTGACGCGACTGGTCTTCCACGGCTTATTGTGTCCGATGGGCTCTGGGGGCCAGCTGGGTTTGTACTCCGAGTACTTTGCTGAGGAAAAAAGCACAACTTTCAACACACCAAAATAAATGACCAAGGGAAACAGCTCATTTCAATACATCATCAATTTACAGAGCTTTGGTTAGCAGCTCATTCTCTCAAATATTAGACTAGACCTTAAAGCTGTTCATATATTAGAGAATGTCACTACCTGTGCTGTGTGCATTGCCAAGGGGGTTGTCTGAGGCACTGTAGGGCCAGGCACCTGGTGAAGGCAGCAAGGTGTTGAGGGAGGGGTTTGGCCCTGCAACAGAGAGATAGGATGTGTCAAGAAATACTGCAATACAACATATGGTGTGCCTGTGGAGGTCATGAAACTTGGTCAACCGGTGACTTACAATCAAGTAACTGTCGGTCTCACAGTAATTAACCATTAACTAAAGAACACATTTAGTATCTCCTGGCTTTCACACATAGCCTACAAGCCACCGTTGTGCGCGTACCTGACGAGCCCTGGGCCGCCCATGCCCCTGGGCTGGCCCCCTTCGTACCTCCAACCTGGGAATGTGCAAAATAGCGAACCACTTCCTCCTCACTCACAAACTCTGCCAGGATTGTAGTGTTCCCCAGAACACAAGGGAAACATAGCTAATTTCAATCAATTTACAGAGCTTTGGTTAGCAGCTCAGTCTCAACTATTGGACTAGACCTTAAAGTTGTTCATATTAGAGAATGATGCTACCTGTGCTGTTGCATTCCCAGTTGTGTGTCTATATACACTGCTCAAAAAAATAAAGGGAACACTTAAACAACACAATGTAACTCCAAGTCAATCACACTTCTGTGAAATCAAACTGTCCACTTAGGAAGCAACACTGATTGACAATACGTTTAGCAAATGGAATAGACAAAAGGTGGAAATTATAGGCAATTAGCAAGACACCCCCAATAAAGGAGTGGTTCTGCAGGTGGTGACCACAGACCACTTCTCAGTTCCTATGCTCCTGGCTGATGTTTTGGTCACTTTTGAATGCTGGCGGTGCTTTCACTCTAGTGGTAGCATGAGACGGAGTCTACAACCCACACAAGTGGCTCAGGTAGTGCAGCTCATCCATGATGGCACATCAATGCGAGCTGTGGCAAGAAGGTTTGCTGTGTCTGTCAGCGTAGTGTCCAGAGCATGGAGGCGCTACCAGGAGACTACATCAGGAGACGTGGAGGAGGCCGTAGGAGGGCAACAACCCAGCAGCAGGACCGCTACCTCCGCCTTTGTGCAAGGAGGAGCAGGAGGAGCACTGCCAGAGCCCTGCAAAATGACCTCCAGCAGGCCACAAATGTGCATGTGTCTGCTCAAACGGTCAGAAACAGACTCCATGAGGGTGGTATGAGGGCCCGACGTCCACAGGTGGGGGTTGTGCTTACAGCCCAACACCGTGCAGGACGCTTGGCATTTGCCAGAGAACACCAAGATTGGCAAATTCGCCACTGGCGCCCTGTGCTCTTCACAGATGAAAGCAGGTTCACACTGAGCACGTGACAGACGTGACAGAGTCTGGAGACGCCGTGGAGAACGTTCTGCTGCCTGCAACATCCTCCAGCATGACCGGTTTGGCGGTGGGTCAGTCATGGTGTGGGATGGCATTTCTTTGGGGGCCGCACAGCCCTCCATGTGCTCGCCAGAGGTAGCCTGACTGCCATTAGGTACCGAGATGAGATCCTCAGACCCCTTGTGAGACCATATGCTGACATGCACATTTGTGGCCTGCTGGAGGTCATTTTGCAGGGCTCTGGCAGTGCTCCTCCTGCTCCTTCTTGCACAAAGGCGGAGGTAGCGGTCCTGCTGCTGGGTTGTTGCCCTCCTACGGCCTCCTCCACGTCTCCTGATGTACTGGCCTGTGTCCTTGTAGCGCCTCCATGCTCTGGACACTACGCTGACAGACACAGCAAACCTTCTTGCCACAGCTCGCATTGATGTGCCATCATGGATGAGCTGCACTACCTGAGCCACTTGTATGGGTTGTAGACTCCGTCTCATGCTACCACTAGAGTGAAAGCACCGCCAGCATTCAAAAGTGACCAAAACATCAGCCAGGAGCATAGGAACTGAGAAGTGGTCACCACCTGCAGAACCACTCCTTTATTGGGGGTGTCTTGCTAATTGCCTATAATTTCCACCTGTTGTCTATTCCATTTGCACAACAGCATGTGAAATGTATTGTCAATCAGTGTTGCTTCCTAAGTAGACAGTTTGATTTCACAGAAGTGTGATTGACTTGGAGTTACATTGTGTTGTTTAAGTGTTCCCTTTATTTTTTTGAGCAGTGTATATAGTTTAACAGTAGAACAAATGAACTTCTTCTACATCACAGAAAATATCCATGTTTTGGAGAATGTGTAAACAGTCGGTGGAGAAGCAAGCTAAGACCCGGTCTGTTTGGTTTCATGTTTGTGACCTCATGAAAGTCAATACAGCTACATTACCATAACTCTGTTTCTACGGTGCCTCCATTATGAGGTTTGCATCTAATTATTGTATAAAATTAATGAGTAAAGATTAAACCATTTGTGAAATGATGTAATGCTATGTTAAACCGTTAACTTCTTTGGGATAGGGGGGGGGGGGGCGCTGTTTTCACTTTGTAAAAAATCGTTCCCAAATTAAACTGCCTCGTACTCAATTCTTGCTTGTACAATATGCATATTATTATTACTATTGGATAGAAAACTCAAGTTTCTAAAACCGTTTGAATTATATCTGTGAGTAAAACAGAACGCATTTTGCAGCAAACTTCCTGCCAAGAAGTGAAAAATCTGAAATCGAGGCTCTGTTCCAGGGCCTTCCTATTCATTTGCTTGAAATCTATGGATATACATGCACTTCATACGCCTTCCACTAGATGTCAACAGGCAGTGAGGTGAAATGGGGTGTATAGCTTGATCTGAGGTCAAACGAGAGCTCTTGGAATGACATGACCCCAAATTTCCTTTGTTCAGCAAGGCGCGGGAAGGACATCAGCATTGGCTTCTGAAAAGCTTTCGTTATAGACGGCTAATATCTCCGGCTTTGATTTTATTTGATAAATGTGATAATATCATCGTAAAGTATGTTTTTTCAATATAGTTTTATCAGATTATTGAAAGTTTATCGGGAGTTTTGGCTTTTTCCGTTCTCTGCGTTTGTTGACGATGGACAGCTTCGCGCCACTTGGCTAGCTTTGGTTGCTAATTCGACAGGATAAGAGGACATTCTAAAACCAAACAACGATTGTTCTGGACAAAGGACCCCTTGTACAAGATTCTGATGGAAGCTCAGCAAAAGTAGGAACCATTTATGATGTTATTTTGTATTTCTGTGGAAAATGTTTAGTATTATTTTCCACCCTCATTGCAGGCGCTGTCTCGCTATAACGTAAGCTGTATGTCGTACTAAAGTTATTTTTTGAATTCTAACACGGCGATTGCATTAAGAACTAGTGTATCTTTCATTTGCTATCCAACATGTATTTTTTAGTAAAGTTTATGATGAGTAATTTGGTCAGATTAGGTGAGTGTCAGAAATATATCCGGAGATTCTGGGAAAAAGTTGCTACGTTTTCACAATGTATAACCACGGATTTCAGCTCTAAATATGCACATTTTCGAACAAACCATATATGTATTGTGTAATATGATGTTATAGGACTGTCATCTGATGAAGATTGTGAAGGTTAGTGAATAAATATCTCTTTTGCTGGTTTTTTCCGCTATCGCTACCTTTGCGTTGAATGAATGCGGTTGGCTATTGTAGTAAGCTAATATAATGCTATATTGTGTTTTCGCTGTAAAACACTTAAAAAATCTGAAATATTGGCTGGATTCACAAGATGTTTGTCTTTCATTTGCTGTACACCATGTATTTTTCATAAATGTTTTATGATGAGTATTTAGGTATTTCACGTTGGTCTCTGTAATTGTTCTAGCTGCGTCGGTGCTATTTGTGATTGTAGCTGCAATGTAAAACTATGATTTATACCTGAAATATGCACATTTTTCGAACAAAACATAGATTTATTGTATAACATGTTATAAGACTGTCATCTGATGAAGTTGTTTCTTGGTTAGTGACTAATTCTATCTCTATTTGGTCGGTTTTGTGCAAGCTACCTGTGCTGTGAAAGAAATGTCTGTGCTTTTTTGTATTTGGTGGTGAGCTAACATAAATATACGTGGTGTTTTCGCTGTAAAACATTTTTTTTAAATCAGACATGTTGGCTGGATTCACAAGATGTTTATCTTTCATTTGCTGTATTGGACTTGTTAATGTGTGAAAGTTAAATATCGCGGAAAAATATTTTGGCAATTTCGCGCGCTGCCTTTTCAGTGGAATGTGGGGGGGGGGGGGCTAGACAGGTTAATGTGAGAGAATTGTATTCCCTTTAAAAAGTTTAAGTCATTGGCCCGCCCCCATGAGCAGACATGATCTGGCTCGTGGGACAGCCCTTTTGTACTGTTACGAATAAAACCCCCACCTGAAAAAATCCTCTTCAGACCATGCCTACCTCGGTCAGCTGAGGGGGCAAAGGTTTGAGTAGAGACCACAAACCTCAGTTTAAGCTAAGGTTGTAATGGTTGTTGAATTTCTAACCATACAACGTGGAGCATTGGCTACACGGCAGGAAATGGTTAAACTCTGAGACTATCGATCCTGACAGAATAAGAGCAAATCTTAGATACTAATTACTAGTCTGCAGCTAGAAATTGTCAACCTGGGACGCGAAGACCGACAACCGCCAAAACATCTAATCTATAAGAACATTTTTGAATGGTACTCTGAAGTATCCATTCTAACCACGAAAGACTTCAGGGAAGCAGAGAGAGACGCTCGGATGAACTTTCCAACAGAAGGACTGACGATTCCAACAGATCACAACGACACACTAGGAGCAAGTATATATTGATTGCAATTATTCCCAAATGAGTGTGTTCATGTGCAAATGATTAGCATTTCGATTAATATAATTATCAACTGTGTAGTGACTGTCTTTACCACACCCACTTCCCTTGGTCCACCAAGCCGTCATATCGGCTTAGCCCACTAGGGAACCGCCCCTATCATTTCCTTGTAACCATTTCTAATGTTTGTTTATGCGTTTCTGTGATTATTTAGTTAGTAAATAAATAATGAAGACAATTGGTGTATGATGAGTCATAGTAAAGGCTGGGTTCGTGCAGATAACCAACAATTTACGACGTTTGGAATGAGACTAACGTGAGGTAAAGAATATTTCATTAATTAGAAGACTGATCAGATAAAATATCTGAAGAGTTATATTAGGAAAATTATAACTTTGTAATCTGAAGATTATCCTTGGTGCCCCAACTTCCTAGTTAATTACATTTACATTATTTGTTTAAATCACGTAATAATAATTACAGAGAATTGATTTAATAAAATAAGTCTTCAATCTAACGATGCCAAAGACACGACATGTTTTTTTGTATTGGATATATTTACCATATAATATGGAGATAGAAACAAACCTTACCATAAGTAGATAATTGTAAATGATTAAATCCTTTCAATAGAAATACAAATGTTTTAGTTATGAATTTAAGTTTAATTCAATGAATTGACTCTTCACATGGGATGTTTTCACTGAACAACAAAAGGAAATATTGAATGATCCCCAATGATCCATCGCATCTCCCAAAAACATTTAACATACATCTGTAAAATGATAGTCTAGAAACTAAAGCTTTAGTTGTCTTCCTCTCAGGCTTCAATGTCTTCTCCCTGGACCTCCTCAATGTACACCCCATCTTCACTGTCACTTTCCAACCTTGAGGATGGCTCATTGTCAGGCTCAAAAAGCCTCAAATTTGCCCGGATGGCCACCAATTTTTCAACCATTGTATTGGTCAGCCTGTTGCATGCTTTGGTGTGTATGTTCCCAAACAAGGACCAGTTGCGCTCTGAGGAGGCTAATATTGGTAGAATTTGGAGGATGATGGAGGCAACAGGGGAAATAGCCTCAGATCCACAAAGTCCCTTCCACCAGGTGGCTGATGAGATATGTTGGCACAACTGCCATATTGCATCTCCATCCCAAAGCCCTTGCTTGGAAGTGTACTTCGTCAGACTGCCAAGAACCTTTCCCTCATCCAGGCCAAGGTGGCGAGACACGGTAGTGATGACACCATAGGCCTTGTTGATTTCTGCACCAGACCGGATGCTCTTGCCAGCATACTTGGGCTCCAACATGTACGATGCGGTGTGTATGGGCTTCTGGCAGAAGTCTTCACGCTTTTGATGCATTTCAGAACTGCAGTTTCCTCTGCTTGGAGAAACAGTGAAGTGGGCAGAGCAGTACGGATTTCTTCTCTTACATCTGCAAGCAGAGTCTGAACATCAGACAGGATGGCATTGTCTCCCTCAATCCGTGCAATGGCTACTGCTATAGGTTTCAGGAGTTTCAGGCTGCTTACCACTCTCTCCCAAAATACATAATCCAGGAGGATCCTCTTGATGGGGCTGTCCATATCGGCAGACTATGATATGGCCATTTCTTGGAGACTCCTTCCCCTCCAGGAGACAGTCAAACATGATGACACCTCCCCAACAGGTGTTACTGGGCAGCTTTAATGTGGTGCTCTTATTTTTCTCACTTTGCTTGGTGAGGTAGATTGCTGCTATAACTTGATGACCCTTCACATACCTAACCATTTCCTTGGCTCTCTTGTAGAGTGTATCCATTGTTTTCAGTGCCATGATGTCCTTGAGGAGCAGATTCAATGCATGAGCAGCACAGGCAATGGGTGTGATGTGAGGGTGTGACTCCTCCACTTTAGACAGGCATGCTTCATGTTTGCCGCATTGTCGGTCACCAGTGCAAATACCTTGTGGTCCAAGGTCATTGATGAATGCCTTCAGCTCATCTGCAATGTAGAGACCGGTGTGTGTTGTCCCTTGTGTCTGTGCTCTTGTAGAATACTGGTTAAAGGGTGGAGATGTAGTTAATTATTCCTTGCCCACAAACATTTGACCACCCATCAGAGATGATTGCAATACAGTCGGCTTTCTCTATAATTTGCTTGACCTTCATTTGAACTCTGAACTCTGCATCCTGCATCCAGCAAATGAGTAGATAAAGCATGTCTGGTTGGAGGGGTGTATGGTGGGCGAAGAACATTCAGAAATCTCTTCCAATACACATTGCCTGTGAGCATCAGAGGTGAACCAGTTGCATACACAGCTCGAGCAAGACATCCATCAGCATTTCTCTGACTACGTTCCTCCATTGAGTCAAAAAAACTTCTGATTCCAGGAGGACCATGAGCTGTTGCTATCGATAAGGTGTCTGATTCGTCATTTTCACCTCGAATAGAAGTAGAGGTACTTTTGTCAGAGGTTGCTTGTTGTGAGCAGTGAGGGAACTTTATGCACTTGGCCAGATGATTCTGCATCTGTTGCATTCTTCACATATGATTGGGCACAGTACTTGCAAATGTACACAGTTTTTCCTTCTACATTAGCTGCAGTGAAATGTCTCCACACATCAGATAGTGCCCTTGGCATTTTCCTGCAAAGAATTTTTTTAAGAGTAAATAAAAACAAATACAATTCCATGTACAGATAAATAGTTAAGCAGTTAGATTAAACAATTCCTTTGTAAGATAAATGTTTTAAAATGAAACATATGGAAACAGGTGAATTAACACTCAGTTACCAGGCTCAAGCAAACTAAAACCCACATGGAAGCAAAAACTAACTAGCAGAAATTGTTAACAAGTTAGAAATGATTTAAACACTTTGCTCTAGGCTACTACTTACTAGTTAATAAAAAATGATTTATGTCATAAAATATATTCACCCCACCCAGTACTGTAATGAAAACTTACCAGAAAGCATGTAGTACTTGGCTCAGACAGTGTAGTAGTGTGGGCTCAACAGCATCTCATTAGTGTGCAAGATCTTGAGAATCAGCTCTACATGTGATGGAAGAATGCACTGTGCATGCAGAGGGTTGCAATTCCATTGAATTGGGGATGGTTTAACCAAAATATGCCACAAGACCTACAATTGCCTTATATGTATCCTACAAAAAAAGGTCCACTGTTATAAGCTAACCTTTTTGATGAATTTAAGCAAAATTCCCCAAATTCCAGGGCTCAACTTCCCATGAAACATGTCCGGAAATTTACAGACCCTTTGCAACCCTAATTGTCCCCCGTCAGACTATTCTTGATTTAATCTTGTTTTTACATATACTAAATAATATATATTTGTGAAATTTGTTTTGATTTAGAACAGACCACTGTCGTGCGTGCACCTGCACCAAAACAGGGGCAGCGGGATAAAAAAAAAAAAAAGCACTTAAATAGCAAATGGAGGATACTTTCCCCACCAGGCAGTTCGACTGCCCTCGTGACCGCCAGTAATACGGTCACTGCAACAGCCCAAGGTGTGCCAATAGGTTTAATCTCATTCAATACTTATACAGAAACAGTGAGTACCTGCATTGTCTCGAAGTAACTGGTGGTCAGAGTCACTGAGGCTAGAGGGTCCATGGGAGCCCAGCACACTGCCAGGGGTCATGTACGGGTCCGACTCCGGGTCGGCACTCTGGATGCCTTTCCAGGGCACTCCAGGCTGGAACTCTGTCACCGCAGAAACCACAGGGAAGACTGAGCCTGGCAATATTGACATTTTTTGCAACTGCAATGTTTCATATGTGCATGTCAAAATTGTGCATTAGGAACTTGGGGTACTGAAAGCAGCTTACCTGGGGGCCAGCTGGATGTCCCAGTCATGGTGCCCATCTTGCTTCCAGGGGTACGGTGCCAGTTGTCAGAAGGGCCCTGAGGGGGCATTCCCAAACCATCAACCCCGAGCAACTCATACTGTGAATATGGGGAGCCCTCTCGAACTTTCATGGCCATGGGTAAAGGACCTGCAATAGCACACAAGACAAAAACAGAAATACAAATAATTTGTCAGTGACATGGCTTTTCCTTTTATGGCTTTATATAGGTATGATTATTCATGTCATTAGCAAGAAATTGGATTTTAATGACTCACCATTCTTGTGATGGGCTGTATCTGGGGGAGAGGGGGCCGGAGAGTGACCCTCCATCATCCATTTGAAGCGGGACTGCTGCCCTCCTCCATCCTTCACCCCCCCCACCATGGAGCCCAGCTCCAGCCCAGACAGATTGCCTCCAGGAGCAAGACCTGATATACCAGAAAAAACATGGTCAGATGGTTCAGTCAATGCAGTCATGAGCAAAGATGGCTGTGTTGATAAAACCTGGGCCAGTGTAATCCCCCTGAAATCGAACATCACGGAATAGCTGCTAGGTGATTTAAATGAAAGACCTTCGTCACGGCAACAGTGATATACGAGCTACTGTTTACACAAATTAGTTGGATATGATTTAGTAATGGTTTGCCTTTGACGTCATACTGAGTACACTGCTCTAAACTGACAGATTGGACTGAGATATGTTAGAGATAATAACGAAGACCAAACCTAAGCAACTTACCAGAGTACATCCCCTGTGTTTTGGCATGAAGATCTGACAAGGGGCCACCCATACCAGGGTGGGGGATTGAGTCTGCCATCGGCTGTTTTGGTGCCCCTCCAAGAGATGGGGACAGTTTGGAGCTCCCACTGCCTCCACCTACCACTCCCTGTTGTTGCTGTCTCTGTTGTTGCAGAATAGCCATGATTCTAGCCAGCTATGGAGACATGGGGTAAGAGAAAAGAATTAAAAATATGTACACAAACACTGCATCAAGAGACTAAAAGACAAGCTGGCTAGAAAGCTACTTCATACTGAAATTCTAGCACAACTATTGCATCTAATATTTAAATTAGTCCGAACTGCTATAGGTATAGTGATAAGCCACTACACTACTATGGGACGTTCAGTACCTGCTGTGGATCAGTCTGCTGGCGTATAGGCTGGGGCAACTTCCTCTGGTTCTGCAGGAGCTGCTGCTGCTGCTGCTGCTGCAGAAGGAGCTGACAAGCCTGGGGGGGTATGGAGTTGACAGGCACAAAGTAGTTTTACTATTCTATTCCACTGAGAGAGCTAGTGTAGTAGCAGTTTTACAGTTACAATTACTTGATATACAATCAATACAAGATTATTTGAATTACTGAGCAATTTTGAAAATTGTGATAAATTGTTCAGACGGCCTGAACCACAACATCGAGGCGGAGACGATATTTACCAGGTGGAATTGCTGCACATGAGGGTAAATGTTACTAAGCACGGCAAGTTGCTGTGGTGAGAGCTGAGGTGGGAACACCCCTCCTCCGACTCCTCCAACACCTACTCCTCCAACACTGCTGCCAGGAGAGGGTATCTGCTTTAGCATGGGACCCGGCACCTGTGACGTAAAAAAATATATAAGGTAGAGTTTTGTTAGACAACCTTGGCCAATATTCCAAAATGGTAATCTAAAGACAAGCTAGAAAATATATTGTTATTGACTTTGAGCACCTGCGCATACCCAACATGGAACAACTTTGCAAATAAACATTAATATTCATGAGGTACAACACAGGCAACGCACCTGCGCAGACAAGAATTGATGAGGGACTTGTCCGCGTAACCCTTGGGGGGGGTTCATGGGATGCATCCCAGGCTGGCGCATTCCCCGAGACTGAGGCATCCCACCGCTGCCACTAAATAAACCATGACCACCCATCTGGAACGATATACATAAGAGTACAGTTAAATATGAAAAGATAAAAAGGAACAGTGAGCGCTGATAAAAGGAAAATATCTATAAAGTTAGTTGACAAAAAAAGCTAGTTGATGTTAGCTGGCTAGCTAATGATAGGGTCAACATATCTAGCCTCCTTCACCTAGGCCAATCGACAGACCATGCAAACACTGCTTAGCACAGCTTCAAGGACAGCTTGAACCCTTTGACAGGAGTATGACTCTCTTACCTTGTCACTGTAAGGCCCCATGTCTCCAGGCCCCATGTCTTTGGAACTGGGCATACGGTAGCCTCCGCCACCTCTTCCTCCTCTCCGCATTTCACCGCTGTAGTCGTTCATCCCTCTCTTATCTCCTTCCAACTTTTTATCAAGACTCAAGTCCTCGCCCTATTAAAGGAGTGGGAAGCTTGAGTTTTTACTCAAAGTAACAGAGTGATCAAAGACTTAGTAGTCACGATCTGGTTAACCATTACTACAAACACGGTTATGTTTTAGTGTTTTTAAAAACCTCTTCAGAACATCATCTTGAGAATCTATGCTACCTAGCTAGTTCCAGTTGGCTAACGTTAGCTACTAGCCAAGCTAGCATGTAATTACATTGCAAATCATGGTGAGATACTACGTGCATTCACTAATAAGAAACCATATAAATTCATGCCAAAATCTGCAAAGCCTCAACTCCTAGTGTTTGGTGAAGTATGGGAACCGTGCGCACATCTACTGTATGCGGTGCTCATTTCATCCCAGAGGACTTCAATGGCTTAGTATAACCAGTGGAAGGCAGGATTCAGAATGAAACCAGGTGTTGTGCCGAGCGTTGTTTGTGAAGCCTGCAAGCTCTATTTCAGGGTTCCCCAACTGGTGGCCTTATTTGGGCCAAGTTCTGTGTGTCAAAAATATAGATTTTTTTAATGGTTCATTGTTGGACATAAGACTGTAAAAACACCAATAAATAAGTGATTTTTAATTTTGGAAATGTGTTCAAAGTATTCCCAAGCATAATAAAAAGATGCGATTGTATAAAAATGTAAGCAAGGTTTGAAATGATTATGTTTCAGTCAAACAGATCGGTTTGGGCTTATCGTGGATAATTTGCAGTCTACAAATGATTTGTAATTATGTTCCGGCCCCCCCAGACCGTCCACGCAATAATTTTTTTAAATCGTTCTACGGCTAAATCCAGTTGACCATCTCTGCTCGATTTCCTACTGGTACATCGAGTGTCAGCAGTGATGAGAAACCGTGTAAATTCAATGTGGATTTACCGCACTATAAATCACTATTGGATTAGCATGCAGACTCTCCCTCTGAAGTCCTCTCCTTGGCTCTTTGGTAGCCAACTCAGCCGTAAATTGTTAACTTCTTATGGCTGCAGGGGCAGTATTGAGTAGCTTGGATGAAAGGTGCACAGGGGTGCCCAGAGTAAACGGCCTGCTCCTCAGTCATTAGTTGCTAATATATGCATATTATTATTATTAGTATTGGATAGAAAACTCTGAAGTTTCTAAAACTGTTTGAATTATGTCTGAGTATAACAGAACTCATATGGCAGGCAAAAACCTGAGAAGAAATCCAACCAGTAAGTGAGAATTCTGAGGTTGGTCGATTTTCAACTCATCGCCTATTGAAAACACTGTAGGATATGGATCTGTTTGCACTTCCTACGGCTTCCACTAGATGTCAACAGTCTGTAGAACGTTGAATGAAGTTTCTACTGTGATGTTGAGCCGGATGGGAGCTGTTTAAGTCAGTGGTCTGACAGAGAGCCAGGTCCTGGTCACACACATTCCACATGATATCGACTTGCGTTCCATTACTTCTATAGACACAAAGATATTCTCCGGTTGGAACGTTATTGAATATTTGATAACATCCTAAAGATTGATTCTATACTTAGTTTGACAAGTTTATTCGACCTGTAATATAACTAAGTTTTCGTCCGACGTTCGCCTGGACCTGCATGAGCGTTTGGATGTGTACTAAACGCGCTAACAAAAGTAGCTACTTGGAAATAAATGATGGACATTACCGAACAAAACAAACATTTCTTGTGGAAGTGGGAGTCCTGGGAGTGCATTCCGATGAAGATCAGCAAAGGTAAGTGAAGATTTATAATGCTTTTTATGAGTTTTGTTGACTGCACAATTTGGCGGGTAACTGTATGGCTTGCTTTTGTGGCTGAACGCGGTTCTCAGATTATTGAATATTGTGCTTTTGCCGTAAAGATTTTTGAAATTTGACACAGCGGTTGCATTAAGAACAAGTGTATATTTTATTCTATGTAAAACATGCATCTTTCAAAGTTGATGAGTATTTATGTTATTTGACATGGCTCTCTGCAATTTCTCCGGATATTGGAGGCATTTCTGAACATGGCGCCAATATAAACTGAGGTTTTTGGATATAAATATGAACTTAATCGAACAAAACATATGTATTGTGTAACATGAAGTCCTATGAGTGTCATCTGATGAAGATCAAAGGTTAGTGATTAATTTGATCTCTATTTCTGCTTTTTGTGACTCCTGTCTTTGGCTGGAAAAACAGCTGTGTTTTTCTGTGATTTTGCGGTGACCTAACAATCGTTTGTGGTGTTTTCGCAGTAAAGCCTATTTGAAATCAGACACTTGTGGGATTAACAACAAGATTACCTTTAAAATGGTATAAGATACATGTATGTTTGAGGAATTTTAATTATGAGATCTGTTGTTTGAATTTGGCGCCCTGCACTTTCACTGGCTGTTGTCATATCGATCCCGTTACCGGGATTGCAGCCATAAGAAGTTTCAGTCTCCGCTCTCTTTACTTTATATCTGCTGTATATCTGTTCTGTGGGTTTCTCCCTGTGCTAGACTAGTTGTTCTCTGGCTTACTACTTAGCCATGTCGACAGTGGTGATTGGCTAGCTATCTGGCTAGGCTAGCTAGCAGGCTAAAATAAAAATTGCTGGCTTGCTAAGATGACTGCATATACTGGTAACATTATTTGATAACTGGTTAGATGGCATTATGCATTTCCAAAAATGTGGTTTACTTTAATGTAGCTGTAAGCTAGGTGTTGACAGCAACTGGCCGACTCAAGCAGTGCTAACCAATGGTCCCTCTAAACTGCACGCATTCCACACAGCTCCCCGGGACTGCCGCACAGGAATATCAACCCACAGAGAGATGCACAAGATTGAGCTTCACTGCTCTAGAAAGTTCAGTGGTCACCAATCGGTCAATCATGATCGACCAGTTGATAGTGAAGGGATTCCTAGTCGATCGCCAAATAAAAACCTAACGATAAAGCAATGTGTTCCTATTTTTACCACTGTTGTCGGTAGACGCACCCAATTCAGCTGCCCTGTGCGCCGTGTAGGTGAACGGTTGCCATTTTGAACCATTTCATGTGTCTTATGGCACAATCTCTGCCTTCCCGGTGGGCCCAGAGAGCAAATCAAGTGCACTATGTCTACCACTGGCCAATCGGATGGCTCAGATGACCGTGTCTGCAGTAACGTAGCAGGCATAAAAGGAAGCTACAGCAAAGTTGATACTGTGAGTTTTCAAAACCATGACCAGAGAGACCCAACGAATACAGCAAAGATTTTATGAGTGGGTTCAAGTTTAACTCAGCGCTGTCAACACTTAAAAGCCATGAAATGAGTTCATCCCATTTCCACTCAGTGCTAAAACATGCAATGCAGCAGTAATGAATGAGTAGGGAAGTATCTAGAGAGTTGCGTTATTATTATCAGCTTGGGTCATTTTAATAGAGGAATATTTCCCCCTCTGTTCATAGGAGTAACATGAATTTGTGCAATAATGCGGTGCAATTCGAGTTTTGCAATCAGCTGGAAGACCGTGTCCCTTTTTGGTCAGTGGAGGAAAGGGAGACCAAAGAATGATGTTTAGAGGCAGTCTCTGTATGCTGCTCCCTCCCTCCGCTGAGACTGAACATCAGATGCAGGCCCCATAAGAACAGTAAAATAAAAAGCTAATTATTTAAATGTGTGCTCACGCAGCTGTCTCACAAGTAATACAACAATGGATCTATTACCAGTGTGATCATACAGCCTACCTCGAACTTTGATAAATAAATAAATATATTTTTAAATGGCCCGAACAAAAATACATTGGCAGGGCTATTCAAGCAAAGCTAATATGTGGTGATAATGTATTGGGCCTATAGCTTACTGCACAAACATGATCGCTACAGTACTGTTTTCAACTGGTTAATGTTGCATAGGTTGTTTTAAGTAGGTTAAAAAAAAATCTGAGCGGTAGATCTCAGCTTATATTTTGACTCAGAAAAGGTTGTTTCTTGTTAACACCATCAACGTATCCCTTTACTGTGGCAATTGTGATCGAATCAATGCAATATTAGCCACTTTCAATGTAATATACTGAAACAAAAACTACGCAAGAAATGTTTATGTAGGCAGAACGCATCGGAGTAGAATTCTATTGCATTGACACTCACTACTCAGCCCGTACGCTACACAGCCCGGGGCGGCATAAACATATCAGAGCTGCAGTAGCTCTATATGCAAATAGACCATATATGGATCTGTCCCATTTACTTTGAACTGGACTGTGTTTACAGCATGAGCAGTCATGAGCAGATGGGGTTGGTTTGAGATCAAAGCGAGAGCTGCATGTTCTTTATTTAACCAGATAGGCTAGTTGAGAACAAGTTCTCATTTACAACTGCGACCTGGCCGAGATAAAGCAAAGCGACAACAGAGTTACACATGGAATAAACAAGCATACAGTCAATAATACAATAGTGTTAAAGTCTATATACAGTGTGTGCAAATGAGGTAAGGAAGGTGGCAATAAATAGGCCATAGTGGCAAAATAATTACAATTTAGCAATTAAACACTAGAGTGATCGATGTGCAAAAGATGAATGTGCAAGTAGAAATACTGGGGTGCAAAGGAGCAAAAAAATTAATAAATAACAGTATGGGGATGAGGTAGTTGGATGGGATATTTACAGATGGGCTATGTACATGTGCAATGATCTGTGAGCTGCTCTGACAGCTGGTGCTTAAAGTTAGAGGGAAATATGGGTCTCCAGCTTCAGTGATTTTTGCAATTCGTTCCAGTCATTGGCAGCAGAGAACTGGAAGGAAAGGCGGCCAAATGAGGAATTGGCCTTGGGGGTGACCAGTGAAATATACCTGCTGGAGCGCATGCTACGGGTGGGTGCTGCTATGGTGACCAGTGAGCTGAGATAAGGCGGGGCTTTACCTAGCATAGACTTAGATGACCTGGAGCCAGTGGGTTTGGCGACGAATATGAAGCGAGGGCCAGTCACCAAGAGCATACAGGTCGCAGTAGTGGGTAGTATATGGGGCTCCGGTGACAAAACGGATGGCACTGTGATAGACTGCATCCAATTTGCTGAGTAGAGTGTTGGAGGCTATTTTGTAAATGACATCACCGAAGTCAAGGATAGGCAGGATAGTCAGTTTTACGAGGGTATGTTTGGCAGCATGAGTGAAGGATGCGGTGTTACAAAATAGGAAGCTGATTCTAGATTTAATTTTGGATTGGAGATGTTTGATGTGAGTCTGGAAGGAGAGTTTAGTCTAACCAGACACCTAGGTACTTGTAGTTGTCCACATATTCTAAGTCAGAAGCGTCCAGAGTAGTGACGCTGGACAGGCGGGCAGCGATCGGTTGAAGAGCATGCATTTAGTTTTACTTGCATTTAAGAGCAGTTGGAAGCCACGGATGGAGAGTTGTATGGCATTGAAGCTCGCCTGGAGGGTTGTTAACACAGTGTCCAAAGAAGGGCCAGAAGTATACAGAATGGTGTCATCTGCATAGAGGTGGATCAGAGAATCACCAGCAGCAAGAGCAACATCATTGATGTATACAGAGAAGAGTTGGCCTGAGAATTGAACCCTGTGGCACCCCCATAGAGACTGCCAGAGGTCCGGACAACAGGGCCTCCGATTTGACACACTGAACTCTATCAGAGAAGTAGTTGGTGAACCAGGCGAGGCAATCATTTGAGAAACCAAGGCTGTTCAGTCTGCCGATGAGGATGTGGTGATTGACAGAGTCAAAAGCCTTGGCCAGGTCGATGAAGACAGCTGCACAGTATTGTCTTTTATCGATGGTGGTTATGATATCGTTTAAGACCTTGAGCGTGGCTGAGGTGCACCCATGACCAGCTCGGAAACCAGATTGCATAGCGGAGAAGGTACGGTGGGATTCGAAATGGTCGGTGATCTGCTTGTTGACTTGGCTTTCGAAGACCTTAGAAAGGAAGGGTAGGATAGATATAGGTCTGTAGCAGTTTGGGTCTAGAGTGCCTCCCCCTTTGAAGACAGGGATGACCGCAGCAGCTTTCCAATCTTTGGGGATCTCAGACGATACGAAAGAGGTTTAACAGGCTAGTAATAGGGGTTGCAACAATTTCAGCTGATCATTTTAGAGGGTCCAGATTGTCTAGCCCGGCTGATTTGTAGGGGTTCAGATTTTGCAGCTATTTCAGAACATCAGCTGTCTGGATTTGGGTGACGGAGAAATGGGGGAGGCTTGGGCAAGTTGCTGTGGGGGGTGCAGGGGTGTTGACCAGGGTAGGGGTGGCCAGGTGGAAAGCATGGCCAGCTGTAGAAAAATTCTTATTGAAATTCTCAATTATTGTGGATTTACCGGTGGTGACAGTGTTTCCTAGCCTCAGTGCAGTGGGCAGCTGGGAGGAGGTGCTCTTATTCTCCATGGACTTTACAATGTCCCAGAACTTTTTGGAGTTTGTGCTGCAGGATGCAAATTTGTTTGAAAAAGCTAGCCTTTGCTTTCCTAACTGCCTGTGTATATTGGTTCCCAACTTCCCTGAAAAGTTGCATATCGCGGGGGCTATTTGATGCTAATGCCGTACGCCACAGGATGTTTTCGTGCTGGTCAAGGGCAGTCAGGTCTGGAGTGAACCACAGGCTATATCTGTTCCTGGTTCTAAATTTTTTGAATGGGGCATGCTTATTTAAGATTGTGAGTAAAGCACTTTTAAAGAATAACCAGGCATCTTCTACTGACAGAATGAGGTCAATATCCTTCCAGGATACCCGGGCCAGGACGATTAGAAAGGCCTGCTCGCTGAAGTGTTTTCGTGAGCGTTTGACAGTGATGAGGGGTGGTCGTTTGACCGCAGACCCATTACAAACACAAGCAATGAGGCAGTGATCGCTGAGATCCTGGTTGAAGACAGCAGAGGTGTATTTGGGGAGCAGGTTGGTAAGGAAAATATCTATGAGGGTGCCTGTGTTTACAGATTTGAGGTTGTACATGGTAGGTTCATTGATAATTTGTGTGAGATTGAGGGCATCAAGCTTAGGTTGTAGTATGGCTGGGGTGTTAAGCATGTCCCAGTTTAGGTCACCTAACAACACGAGCTCTGAAGATAGATGGTGGGCAATCAATTCACATATGTTGTCCAGGGCACAGCTGGGGGCAGTAGGTGGTCTATAGCAAGCGGCAACAGTGAGACTTGTTTCTGGAAAGGTGAATTTTTTAAAAGTAGAAGCTCGAATTGTTTGGGCACAGACCTGGGTAGTAAGACAGAACTCTGCAGGCTAACTCCACCCCCTTTGGCAGTTCTATCTTGTCAAAAAATGTTATAGTATGGGATGGAAATGTCTGGGTTTTTGGTGGCCTTCCTAAGCCAGGATTCAGACACAGCTAGGACATCCGGGTTGCAGAGTGTGCTAAAGCAGTGAATAAAACAAACTTAGGGAGGAGGCTTCTAATGTTAACATGCATGAAACCAAGGCTTTTACGGTTGCAGAAGTCAACAAATGAGGGCCTGGGGAATGGGAGTGGAGCTAGGCACTGCAGGGCCTGGATTAACCTCTACATCACCAGAGGAGGAGTAGGATAAGGGTACTCATGTAGTCATGTGCACATTTGTTAATATTTTTTTTATCCCTTATTTAACTAGACAAGTCAGTTATTAGCCCAGTTATAGATAATTTGTAGTCAGTAATAGGGGAGTGATTGCTTCCTACAATAGCACAAAACATGTACATTTCTAGACACCTTTAAAAGACGAGTCAGGTAAAGAGCTTATTTGTCTTAAAGGGGCAGTGTTGTATTTTGAGACAGGCTTGAATAAAGCTATGTAGCCAATAGGCAGAGGGCTTGCATTATAGGGAATAGACTGACTTGCCAGGTCCTCCAATGTCACACCCCGCAAATATTTTTTCCAGCATTCCGATCAGTTTTATGTAATAAATTAAAAAATGTAAAAGTGAGGTGCAACTTTGTATTGGGACTTTTGATGAGTATTCTAATGCAAATCCATATTTTACATGTGGTTACGTTTATGCTACCTACCCTTCAACAGAAAATGTCACCATCCTTTCTTCCGATAATTAATAGGGCTTACCATGAGTCCCATATTTTGGAATTGTCGTGTCATTGGGTTCATCCAGTTGTCTCCACCTCCACCCTTTAGGGAACAAACAGAAACATGCAATGTAGCTAAACATATTCCCTCAATCAGAAAGATGTCTTTCATAGTTCCACAGTTTAGGATACAAAAACAAAATTGAGCAAGCAGACCCTAATCACAAAAATACCTTGATGTTGCCTCTTTTTCCCCCAGGGCCTTGCCCCCAGCCACCAGAGTTGTAGTTGCTGCTGGTCTGTGAGCCTGTGCTGTTCCAAACTCCACCAACGTCCTCCTCCTCATCCCAACTGGAGTGTCGAGAGGCTGGAACTGGGCCCTCTCCTTTGCCCCAGGTCTCTTGCACCGACTTTGAACCTATGGGATATGCGAATATTGGTCATGCAATGTCCTAAGGAGTAACAACCAACAACACATTTGCCTTACAATGAAAACTCCTTGAAGTGTCTTACCAGATTTAGATGAGGGGTTTCCCCAACCAGCAGTTTTGCTTGAGTTATCTGGGTCTCCCCAGCCAGATGGTGGATCAGAAGTCTGCCCCCAGGAAGCAGTGCCATTATCCACAGATTGTCCAATGAGGTTGCCACCCCCTCCCCACATACCTGGGCCTGGTAATACAGAGAAGATCAGATTAAAGAATCTGCCAGAAATGCAAGTTGTTAGCCTTCGAAGGAATAAATCGGGCATAGCTTACCCATTCCAGGTGCATTGCCAGGGTTTGAGTCCCGGTTAGCTGGGATCGCAGGCTGTCTCCTTGGTGGTGGCTGTTGTACGGATGTCGGTGGACCCTGTTGAGTTTTGCCTTGAAGTGGCGGTGGCTGACCAGAGGGGGCACTGTTTTTATCCCACAGGTTCACATTCTTGCTGTTGTAGCAGGTGGGATCGCCCCAGGCTGAAGTGCCATCGTCAATCTCCATCTTGCGGCTGATGGACTGAGGGGAGGGCTCCTCCCACCCGCTGAGCTCAGGGGCCTCAGCAGGCCCAACAGGGATCTGAGGGATGGGGCCAGCAGTCCAGCCCGAGTTTTGGTTCTGATTCTGGGTGGGAGGACCTCCTGACCTGCCCAAGCCTCCTGGTGGCTGTTGGGTCTGTGATTGGTGTTGCTGTTGATTTGGGGATTTCAGTGTTGCCGCTTGGCTGTTTGGTATCTGTGGTGAATGCGGCTTCACGCACCAGTCCTGGTGCGGTTTGCCGCCCATGTCACCTCCACTTCCCCAACTCCTCTGTTGGCCTCCCTCATCTATGTTACCCCAAGATCCTTTGTCCGTGTTGCCTCCACCTCTGCCCCTCCCTTCCCCCCAGCCTCCATTGCCTGTCTTGGGTTCACGCTGCGCCCAGTTGCCTCCCCCTTTTTGTCCCCATCCACCTCCCTCCCTACCCATCTCTTTCCAACCCCCTGCAGTCCCCTTCTCCTCCTGACCACCTCCCCAGCCACTCCCTCTTCCGCCACCCTGTTCTCCGAAATCTCTCCAGTTACTTCCTCCGCCCCCTCTGCGGTCTCTTCCCTCCTGCTCCTCACTGCCCCAGCCTTTGCCATGGCTCTCTGAAGTACTGACGTCGCCCCAGGCTCCACTCGTCTTTCCCTGGCTGCCATCAATATCTTCCACTGGCATCCTGGAGGCAGTAGAATTCCGCATGTTGGATGGTGGAGCACAATTTGACTCGTCATCCCAGCCGCCCTTTGAAGATACAGGGCCAGGACCAGTGTTCGTAGTAGGCATATGGGCCCCAGCAGATGGATCAGTAGTCATTGTGCTGTTGCTTGCGGGGTAAGTAGATGCCCGACCAGTAGAATTAACAGCTTGAGATGGAAATGCAGGGGAACTGCTTCCCTCATTTTGACTGGCTGCTCCTTTATCCAGGTCCCAGGCCACATTCTGCTGTACCTGGTTCTGCCCCCATCCAGTGTTGGACAGCACCCTGGGATCCAGGTCCGACCGGCTGAGCACGCTCTGTAAGGCCACTTCAGGGTTGGGGGGTGGGTTGCTGGAGCGGTGGCGGGAATGCTCCTGGTGCCGATTGTGACTCCCAGCCCTAGACCCTCCTCCACTGGAGGATGAGGGGTCTCCACTTCCTCTGCCACCTTGACCTGCCCATTCCCCCATAGCATCAACCCCTTTCTGATTGTCCCAAGCTGTTGTCATAGTAGCAAATGTTGGTGAGGCAGAATCCTGGGATATGCCGCCACCACCACCGCTACCTCCACTGCTGCTGCTACTCTCGCCTCCACCGCTACTTCCTATTGCTGGGTTGCTGGAACCCCTGACATCTGTCGATCCCTGTGTACCGCCCCAACCCTCCTCTGTAGCCCCATCCCATGCTCCCTGAGATACCACTGGGGTATTTGAGCTAACATCATTTCCCCTGACCCATTCCTCATCTCCTGCCAACCCAGCTTTCTCACCTTGGCTGCCGAAGCCCCACACATTTGCCTCCTCCCCCTGAGCTGCATCTCCCCCTACTCTGTTCCAACCGTCAGTCTTAGAGGCACCTGTGTTGAGGTTAGAGGGGGGAGGCAAGGCTCTCCATGAAGAGGAAGAGGTTGTGGAGGAGGATGACGAGGCAGAGAGATGCTCACTCCCTCCAACAACCTCACTGTCCACAAGGTCTCTGCCTCCTTGATTTGGTCCTTCTCCAAGCTCCGGCCCCAAGCCCCCCCAGTCCCCATGGAGATGTTCTCCATCCCTGGCAGGCATTTCATGGAGTTGGTGCTGATGGCTAGCTTGATTCACAGAGGAGAGTGGATGAGTATGGGTGGTACTGGCAGAGAAGGATGTTGTGATGGATGAGGGCACAGCTTCGGTGGTAGCTGCACCAAGCCCTGTCGTTCCATCCTGCACAAGGGCAGGCCAGGCTGAAGGGTTGGCATTAGGGTTGAAGTTGGCACCAGGAATCCCACTGTTCACACTAAGAGGGCTCTCCTGAGTCCCAGGAAGAAAGGAGACTTTGGAATTGTTGAGCACTGGCCCCTCTGCTGTTGCTGCTGCGGCCACTCCAATTCCAGGCTGACTGGAAGAGCCCCACACGACACCAGACAGGACACATTCAGTGAGTGACGAGGGGGAAGAGTGGGGTGGGGAGGGACTGTCTGAACTCCCAGCTCTTGCTCCTCCTGTCCTCAGATGCTGTTGGGTGCATTTGTCAGTCCGTGAGGCACTGCTGTTGTTGGGGACATCCAGCTCTGCTCCCTCGGTACCCACTCTATCCCCACCCACAATGCTGGGCCACTCTTCAAGGTCACTCCCATCCACTATCACCTTCTCCCAGCCCTGAGAAGGGGGCTGGCTGCCAGAGCCCAACCCCCATGTGGAATTTGCATAAGTTGAAGAAGCAGCGACTGAAGATGAGGGTGAGGAGTGAGGGGGTGAAGGAGAAGGTGAACCCAGATTGGGATCTGTAGATAATAAGCAAACATACTTTGTTAACTTGAGGACCGTGTTAAGAAGGTTAAAACAGCATGTTAATTACACTTGGACGAATATTCATTTTAATGCTGACTTCAGATCCAAAACACATCCTTTCATTTCAATGTTGACCCACCTGTGGATCCAGATGTGGTTGCATTGGGGGCATCTCCCTGTGAAAGAGGGGGTGCGTCTCCCCTGCCGCTGCCTCCCCCCAGCAGCATGCAGGACAGTGGTGGCTGGCCCCTCTTCAGAAGCACTTTGTGGTCCTGCTGGTAGCGGAATCTTGGGGGCACCTCTCTGGGCATATAGCGCTGAGTTCCGGTGGGGGGCTGTCCGTTGGCCACAGCCGCCCGGTTTGCATTGTTCCCACCCGGAGGAACAGCGAACCCAGCTGCAGGGCAGGGGGACGGTGGTGGAGTGGGGCCAGGGCTGGGAGACACAGAGCCAGGAGTGGCTAGTGACTGCGTGGAGCTGGCCTTGGTTGATTCTGGCACTTAAGGAAAATGAAACAAGTGAACCAAGTCAATAAAGTTAAAGCTGGAATGGATCCTAATCATAATGTTATGTAACATAATATAAACTTGGCCATTTCCTCTCATCATTATCTTGTTTGATGAAAGGAAGGGGTGTTACAGATGTACAGTAGCAGTCAAAAGTATGGACATCTACTCATTCCAGGGTTTTTCTTTATTTTTACTATTATCTACATTGTAGAATAACAGTGAAGGCATCAAAACTATAAAATAAACACATGGAATCATGTAGAAACAAAAAAATAAATGATATATTTTTATATTGGCGATTCTAAGTTTTTTTTTAACCTTTATTTAACTAGGCAAGTCAGTTAAGAACAAATTCTTATTTTCAATGACGGCCTAGGAACAGTGGGTTAACTGCCTTGTTCGGGGGCAGAACAACAGATTTTTACCTTGTCAGCCCGGATATTCAATCTTGCAACCTTCCGGTTACTAGTCCAACGCTCTAACCACTAGGCTACCTGACGCCGAAGTAGCCACCCTTTGCGCAAAGCTATCATAGAATTCTCTCAACCAGCTTCATGAGGTAGTGACCTGAAATGAATGTAAATGAATAGGTGTGTCTTGTTAAGTTATTTTGTGGAATTTCTTAACTTCTTAATACATTTGAGCCAATCAGTTGTGACAAGGTAGGGGTGGTATACAGAAGATAGCCCTATTTGGTAAAAGACCAAGTCCATATTATGGCAAGAACAGTTCAAATAAGCAAAGAGAAATGACAGTCCACTGTTACTTTAAGACATGAAGGTTAGTCAATAAGGAACATTAAGAACGTTTAAGTGCAGTCAAAAACGATCAAGCGCTATGATGAAACTGGCTCTATTGAGGACTGCCAGCGTTACCTCTGCTGCAGAGAATAATTTCATTACAGTTAACTGTACCTCAGATTGCAGCCCAAATAGGAGGAGACTGTGTGAATCCGGCCTTCACGGTCGAATTGCTGCAAAGAAACCAGCGCACAATTGGCCCAGTGTCGTCCGGGTTAGGCAGTCATTGTAAATAAGAATTTGTTCTTAACTGACTTGCCTAGTTAAATAATAATGAATATATATTTTTTTAAATTAAACTACTAAAGGACACCAACAAGATGACTTGCTTGGGCCAAGAAACACGAGCAATAGACATTAGACCGGTGGAAATCTGTCCTTTGGTCTGGAGTCCAAATTTTAGATTTTTGGTTCCAACTGCCGTGGCTTCGTAAGACGCAGAGTAGGTGAACGGATGATCTCCACATGCGTGGTTTCGACCGTGCATCATGGAGGTGGTGATGTGATGGTGCTTTGCTGGTGACGTTGATTTATTTCTAATTCAAGGCACACTTAACCAGCATGGCTACCACAGCAAAACACAATCCCATCTGGTTTGCGCTTAGTGGGACTATCTTTTGTTTTTTAACAGGACAATGACCCAAAACACACCTCCAGGCTGTGTAAGGGCTATTTGACCAAGACGAAGAGTGATGAAGTGCTGCATCAGATGATCTGCCTCCACAATCACCTGACCTCTACCCAATTGGGATGGTTTGAGATGAGTTGGACGCAGAGGGAAGGAAAAGCAGCCAACAAGTGCTTAGCATATGTGGGAACTCCTTCAAGACTGTTGGAAAAGCATTTCAGGTGAAGCTGGTTGAGAGAATGTCAAGTGTACAAAGCTGTCAGATGCAAAGGGTGGCTACTTTGAAGAATCTAAAATATAAATTATATTCTGATTTGTTTAACACTGATTACTAAATGATTCCATGAGTTATTTCAGCGTTTTGACATCTTCACTATTATTCTACAATTTAGAAAAATAAATAAAAACCCTTGAATGAGTAGGTGTCCAAACTTTTGACTGGTACTGTATATACAGGACTACAACAACAAAAAACTTACCTTTGACTTTTTGTTCAGTCACCTGAAAGTATAGAAGACCGTCAGTGCCATAAAACAGCCAACACATTTTTGTAACGAATGTCAAGTGATAATACCACAAGCAACTATGGTGCACAGGCCAAGTAAATCATTATTGCTGTCACGACAAACACAGCCGGAACAGTGTGGCTCTGACTTTCAATGGGCCATGAACCTGGATCAAACACCAGACAACTCTGTTTTGAGGAACCTACCAGAGCACTCTGAATTATGTAGGCCTAATTTCCAGATGAAAAGTGGATATTATATACCTTCTGGGAAGCTTCCCTTTTCTTTTTATCCTCTTTCTTCTTTTTCTTGTCTTCCATGAACTGCTGTTCCCTTTCCTGATTCTCCTATCTGGGCACATTTAAATGGATGTGGGCATTGATATTGGGCGATAGGCATCAACATGAAGTTACATACATTTGCTGCGACTTGCCTAAAAACGTTTTATCAACAGTTTATTAAAATGAACTTACACAATTAGTTAATATTGTCAGAACTATAGAATTAAGCAGACAACCTTGGCAACAATCTGTGGTAGCCACCCTGAATGATTCATTTTCAAGCAAAGGATTACAACTCCAAACATGTAATACATGCACATCAACAGAGAGGAAATGTAAGACTGGGCAGTACCTGACTGTTAGATAAAAGAACCCGTTTGCTGGTAGAAATATTTCATTGTCACGTAGGTCAAGGCCTAGCGAGCTAGTAGAGATGGCGAGAAGTTGAGTGTGTGCAGGATAGAGCGAGCTAGTTGGCTAGATGGGTCAGGTATCACGGGGTGGCATTTCGTTTTAGTCCCCGTTTGACTCGGCTTTACAAAAGCGCTCCACTGAAAACGCTAGTAAGCTGAAAATGTGGGGTCTTTTGAGTGTATGTATGGGAAACGTAAACAAAGCAAGTTTGCGCTATGGGAGGCATTTTGGCAATTTGGACAAGAGCTTGTCCAAATTGCGAAGTAGTAGTCTAGTCTGTAAATACAATTTAAGGCCAGCAGTCAAATTAAGCCGCTCAAAATTGTCAGATTAAGAACTAGCTAGCAAGCAATCTAATGTTCGTTTTTACTAGAACTATTTATTGACTAGTTAAAATTTTATATGTGGATCTATACGCGGCATTTAATAAAAACAATTCCCATAATAGCTAACGTTACATTATGCTAGATAGTGCCACTTAATACAAATCAGCTAGCAGAAGCTTGCCTGGTGGTATCGCTCTGACGTTTGCAAAGGCCTATTCCAGCCTCGAGCTCGAGTACAGAGTAGCCCCAAGCTGGACGCCCCGTGACCGTAAAATTAAAAAACGGACGAAACAGACTCCGCGAGAATAAAGTCACGCAAACGATACAAACGTGTGTTAACCTATCTAGCTAAATTGTCAAAATAGTATTGACATGAACTAAGATAGCGCTTTCATGCGAACGACTTTGACGTCGTTAACTGCCGCTCAAAAGGTAAAGCCTAGTAGGGAACACGACGTACAGCTGCCGGCTTGCTAACCACCTCACATAGCTAAGCTCCATACATAGTTTAAAAAAAAAAATATCCATACATATCGGCCGCACATATATACTGTTGATTAGTTGAGTACTCCGTGGTAATCGAAAATAGTTTATAGCAATTGAATTGATTGTGTTTCACAAATTATTCATGCATACACACAAGACAATAATACTGCTTCATGGTATGACTTGTCTGTACAATCAACTGTCGTTTTTGGACTGAAGTGACTGACAAGGCCAAAGAAGCTACGATAAAACTTCAGTGACGTTCTCTGTAGCTAACTTAGCTGACTGACGTTAGCTAGCTGTCGCTTATAACTTAACATGGATAGAAAAAAATAGCACACACATTTTACAACATTGTAATGAACAACTTAACGTTACATCGTGTGAAATAATGTTTTAGTTACTCACCTCAGGAATCAAACATAAAGTACTTTGAGAAATTCTTGCAGACCTATTTAGCTAAAGCTAGTTTAGCAATCTAACTGTAGTTCAAGGCTAAACCAAATAAGAAATAACATCACCAAAAGGCGAAATGTTAACAATCGAGAAATTCAGTTAACGTATATCCTTTCGTATGAATGTAGTTTTCGCTGTAAACTACACATGCATAACCTCTTGGTGGTTGCAAAGCGCTGTGAGGTCGGTTCGTTTACTATCGGCCATTTTGCTTTTCTGTGCAGCTTGTGTTGTTGACCAGAGGGAGGGGGGCTGAATGGATATCTGCACTCTGCAGCAAGGGGGCGTATTCTCGCCCAAGCGTGACGTCATTTACATCCAATTAGCCAGGTTATCAGGGATGACACTTCTCGAGTTTGGTAGAAAAAAATGTAAGCCAAAGCAACAGTACAGAACCATAACTAGACAGTGGAACCTGAACAACCTCTACCATAACTCAGTGAACTTAGATATTGCAAAACAAAAACTCATCAATAACCTAGTCCGTTCTCATTTTTGGTTTACAGTCAGCACCTGAATGAGATAATAATAAGTATAATCAATGCATTCCCCCTCTTCTCTTTATCATACCTTTTCCAGAACACAATGTATTATCTGTATCATACGACTGACGTCAAAATCCCAGCCTCATTTGACTGCTTATTTATACCCTCTTTGTTATGTAACATTTCCAGCATGTTGTTGTTTTTCTCTTTTGTTGCCGAGTGGCGTCCGCATGCATCCCAGACGGAACAGTTCGTGAATATATTATGATGACATTTTGTGACGTTTTTGTTTGTTTTGGACTTCGGCATGTTTTTTTTCAGCAGTTCGGGCACACCATTTTTCTCTAGAGGCAAGCGGAAGTCGGTCGATGAAGTCTACGCCCCCTCGTCGGCGATTGGTCAACAGTAGGGATACTTAATGATGTGCAGTCTCAAAGAGAAACTAGGCACGTCACTTGAGAAATACTGCACCAAATATCATAGTCAAATGCAAAATCGCGCGACTAAAATCTCCTAAGCAAAAACGTCAAAATTAATGAAAAATTAATATAAGTTATGCGATGTTCAAATAAAACTGGTAACTCGGAAATCTCCTACTTCCGACTTCAGTCCGTTGGAAACAACTGGGAACTCGGAAAAACGAGCTCCGACGGGCAAATCGATTTGAACGGTCATCCAACTCGGAATTCCATCTCGTGAACTCGGGCCTCTTTCTAGAGCTCCGACTTTCTAGCCTTAAGATCACTGACGTCATGATTTGACCTCGTATTTTTCCGAGTTCCTAGTTGTTTTGACCTCGGCATTATTATATCTCTGCCGTATCACCACGCTTATTCCGAAAATGTGGTCTGAGGCGCCGTAAGGATGGTGTGACGCAATTACGGAGTCTCCAGAGGCATGCAGAGGTCAAATTGAGTGGAAGGTTGATTGGTTGACAGTAGATGGGGGGCAGTCTTAGATATACACAAACACACTTTATTAACAACTTCCTTCACAACACCTCTGGGCTGCTCTGCAAAAAATATGTTTGCTCTGACTTCTGCGGAGGCCGCATCGCAGTAAATACTGTATTGTCAATACAGATGACGTATTGACAATGCAGCGCCTTTAAGCTCTCGTTATTTTCCCGAGTTTCCAGTTGTCTTGAAAGCAACATTCTAAAGGCCAAAGTTTTTCCTAACCATAAAGCAGTCATAAGTTGTATTTTTATTTTTAGAAGAACTTTCAAAAGCTATTGTATTGTGACTAGTGGCCAAAGGCAAATGTAGGCAAACCCCAACTACTAATATTAATGTCTTTGGGTGTTAGAAAAGTGCTATACAAATTCCATGTATTATTATGAATTATTCAATAATTTAAAAAGATGCTCTGTTAACTAATGAAGGTTGTTTAATGCTGATGTTTAGTCCTGAGAGACAAGACACAGAAACCTATATGGGAAAGGTAACCCACTAGGCACAGACAGTTCAACCTCTAGTTTTGATTTACATTAGGTGTAGTTGTCAACTATCATGAATTCAATGTGAAATCAACAAAAAAATGTCACCATGTCATTGGATTTAGATTAAATGTTTGATGAAAAAAGACAAAATTCCCTTATGTTGATGACTTTTTCAAATCCATTCAGTTTTCCACGTCGATTAAGCATCATTACAAAACATTTTCTCGTTGAAATTGTCACGATCTATCACAAGGATGACGCTGGAGAGACGAAGCAGGTACGGGGAGTAACATTTAATAAATAACGGACATGGAACGAGACATAAACAGCGTTAGCAAACAAAAAACAATCATTGCAGAAGCGGGGAACAGAGCTGGGGAACTGACACATATAGGGGAGAAAATGAACACGTAATAAGAGAGTCCAGGTGAGTCCAATAACGCTGATGCGCGTGACGAGGAAAGGCAGGTGTACGTGATGGATGGCAGGAGTGAGTGATGCAAGGCATTCTGGCGCCCTCAAGCGCCAGGGGAAGGGAAGAGCGGGAGCAGACGTGACAGTACCCCCCCTCTAGGGGCGCCACCCGGCGTCCCACCTGGGCGAACCGGCCGAGACATGGGCGCTGGGCAAGCCGGTTGAGGCGTGGAAGCCCGACGAACCGGCAGGAGCGTGAGAGCCTGGCGAGCCGGCTGAGGCATGGGAGCCTGACGATCCGGCTGAGTCAAGACGCCTGTCGATCCCGCTGAGGAAACCCGATGATCCGGTGGAGTGTGACGTGGGATGGGAAGCCACCGAGCCAACCGAGGCAATGAAACCTCTCGAGCCAGCCAGGGCATGAAAGCTCGACGGGCTGGCTTAGGCACCCCCGGTTCCATCGGCGGCAGAATCCACCCCCGACGTCACCGACAAAACAAAAAACAAACAAACAAAAAACTCCTGGACCGGCTGGGCAGACAAGAACTGACGATCCAGCTGAGGCCCGACGTGGGATGGGCGCCATCCGAGCCAACCCGGGCAAGGAAACCTCTCGAGCCTGCTAGGGCGTGGAAGCCCGACGAGCAGGCTAGGCACCCCCGGTTCCATCGGTGGTGACCCAGAGCCGATGCCACTATACCAACCAGAACGCCAGTACTCCCCGATGCTTCGTGTGATGGCTTCTGCATTCTGTCACGATCTATCACAAGGATGACGCTGGAGAGACGAAGCAGGTACGGGGAGTAACATTTAATAAATAACGGACATGGAACGAGACATAAACAGCGTTAGCAAACAAAAAACAATCATTGCAGAAGCGGGGAACAGAGCTGGGGAACTGACACATATAGGGGAGAAAATGAACACGTAATAAGAGAGTCCAGGTGAGTCCAATAACGCTGATGCGCGTGACGAGGAAAGGCAGGTGTACGTGATGGATGGCAGGAGTGAGTGATGCAAGGCATTCTGGCGCCCTCAAGCGCCAGGGGAAGGGAAGAGCGGGAGCAGACGTGACAGAAATAGCGTGGAAGCAACATTTTGGGGCTCCCAAGTGGCGCAGCGGTCTAAGGCACTGCATCTCAGTGCTATAGAGGCGCCACTACCGACCCTGGTTAGATTACAGGCTGTATAACAACTGGCCGTAATCGGGAGTCCCATAGGGTGGTGCACAATTGGCCCAGCGTCGTCCGGGTTAGAGGAGTGTTTGGCCGGGGTAGGCCGTCATTGTAAATAAGAATTTATTCTTGACTGACTTGCCTAGTTAAATAAAGGTTAAATAAAAAATACAAATTGACACAACCAGTTTTTTCCCCATGGGAAGTGTTTGTTTGTTTGTGTGTGTGTGTGAGAGCGAGAGAGAGAATGAATGAAAGAGTGTATACCTGGCTTATTACATCCTGAATAGACTGCAGACTGATTCCAAGAGCCTGCTCTGGGGTGGAAGCATCTAGCAGGAAAACACTCTTAATATTTCTCTCTGTGGCCTGGATTGGCTCTGAAATACATCACTCCATGAGAAGCGGTAGAGAGACAACATATCTACAAGTAATTACTTTAAAACACAGCCGATCATGCAAGAAGGACAACAAGCATGCAACTAGTGCTTCTGAAATTTGAGTGTGTAGTGACACTATGTAAATAACCATGTGTGTCAGCATGTGTGTGTGTGTGTACCTGGTTGGCAGGTGTTGAAGTCCAGTCCAGACTCTGCTGGCTGAAGCAGTCTCTCTATGAGGCCGCGAGAGAGCAAGGAGGGGGAGAAGATGACAGGCCGTTTGGTCTTGACCTGTATTGGCTGGACCATACTGTAAGGAATCAGGTGCTCCTCATGACCTGAGCAAAGACACACACACACACACACACATTTAGGTTCATGCATTTTTATCTTACTATAGTCTTCAAAGGACAAAAATATAAATAAAGTCATATGGGAGGAGCTTACGGTTGCTGAGTGTGTAAAGGACCTGTGGGGTGGAACCAGTCCCACGACAGCTGGGGGACACAGCCTTGACCAATCGCACACGCTCAGAGCCCTTCTTGGATACCTACAGTGAGGAATGGAGGAATCAGTAGTCTGGTTACCCTTGGTTACTAGAGATTCACACACAGTAGGGACAAGAGGAGACGTACTTAAAAAAAAAAAATCCTTCTGCTCCAGGGCTAAGGTACGTAACCTCACCAATAACAGTTGCTGGGCTCTGAGATAGAGAAAGATTTAGGGGGACACACATTTATCACTACGTGTCCCATGCAGTCTGTGAGTGCAGTCTAACAAAGCTAAACATTTGCACAACTGTCTGTTATAGATTAATGGAATGTTTCTTCTTCTCATGCTTATTAAAATGTCTTACATTGTATAACCCGTTCATTTGAACTCTGTAACAAAGGTATTATTACAGTACGTGGCACCTCTCCCTTACCTGTTGTAATTGGGCATGACCCCCGCCTGCAAGGGCTTGGCTGTGCGGGGGTTCACCAGGGTGCAGCGCCACTGGTACTTCCCATTGTAACGGGTGTCAGTGACGTGTATTATGTCATCACACCCCCCCCACCCCACCCCCCCTAGACAGGGCAGGTCGCTATGAGGGTCCAGGTCCAGGTTGACGCGCACGTAGAAGGAGTCAGCACAGTAGAAGGTAGGAGAAGGGAGCTGGGCACATAACTTGGAGTAAGCTGAGAAGAGGAAAAGGGGTGGGCAGTTAGTTACACACACTCTATTCTTTTATCTTTTTTGGTTCTATAAACAGTCTGACGCCTGGATAAAGACCATATACTATAAAGGTGTACTGTACTGAAAAAGCACATCAGTCAAGGAAAACAACTGTAAAAGCTGTCTCAGAACTTCACCCCCTGTGTTGGTCTGGTGTTTGAGAGAAGAGGGCTCTGTCCACCACTGCAGAGAGAAGTGGGCCACCTCTCCAGTGCACTGGCCCATCAGCACACTGCCCCCACCAAACAGAACCTTCTCCAGCTGGGCAGGGAGGAGAGAGACAGTTATACTCAGGCCTGTGTGGCTGTTTTTCTACTATCTGTTTGCCTGTCCATCTGTCTGTATGCCTCTGTTTCTCATCTCCAGTAACTCACTGCCCTCCTTCAGACCACACTGCTCAGCAGGAGAACCAGCTCTGACGCTGCTAACAAAGATGCCTGTGCGGTTGCCCCCAATGATGGTGATGTCATCTGCCAGGCTGCCTCTTCCTCTTTTGGGCGTAGTGGGGGGACTAGGTACGGGGGACAGGGGCTCGAAACTGAAAGAGGAAGTGGAAAGAGAGATGGTAATTACACTTATCAGTATACAGTTAAGATTATATCTCACACCATAAAGGGTTAGCAAGTATACCTACACTACGTTGGATTAACTGTCCTGATGTAGGCAGCACAGAGATGGAGACATACCAGAGACTGCTGTAGTTGGGTTTGTGAGGTGGGACAGGGGGCAGGTTGACGAGATCAGGGGGGAAGAGGTGAGAATGCAGTGAGCTACAGGAGTTCGACAGGGAGACCTCACTCTGGACTCCTGAAACACAACATAATGAGACATCACTACACACATCTATACTTAGCCGGGGTTACAGGTATTACAGGTAACTACAGACTTAGACAGACAGGAGGGATGTACTGAACTAAACCAAACCTGTGAGGTTCTCATTCTCATCACTGCCCCAGGAGTCCAGGTCAAACCTGTAAAGGGATAAGATCACAAAAGAGGACTTTTCATCATCATTTATTTAGTTTTAAATGCATTTACAGCATAACATGGGATTTAAGAGAGTGATATCTCCATATCGGAGAATAATGTAAAAGTTGATCTGCTATGGTATGACCATAGATATCCTATTAAATTAATAATAATTCTAATTCCTAATTCTATGGGTATGACATACTCTATGTTGACCCTGCGGTTGATGGAGTTCATACAGGGAGAGAAGGGGAAGATGGAGAGCCTGTTAACATCCCTCTCACTGTCCACTGTCTGTAAAACACACAGGACACAAACAAAGAGTGAAATAGAGAATGACTAAAGTATCGATGCAGGCCCACAATTTAAACCTATTCATTGTCTCCTTGACAACTTGAAAAGTTGATTAATTATTCAATAATCCACATATACTGTGTGTATTCACAGCTACACTGTTCAGTGAGAAAAATACATTTGTTAATATAATATAGATGAACGCAAGATGAGACATGATGCTTTGATATGTTGGCATGTCACAAAGTGTTGTGGAGTAATGTAACAACTCACTGGTGTCAAGAGATTCTCCTCTGAGTTTGAGCGTGAACCTGCAGACAAACCGAATAGCAGCACTGGTGGAGCGAGTGGTCGCATTTCGCTCCGCAGGTAGTATTACATTTCATTACAGTACAACGGTTTGACTTGTCTGATCTTAGCTAGCTACATAGCCGTCTTTGTATCAAAGATAATTGTGTAGTTTAGAGTAATTATCGTAATTACCGAGGTTAGCTAGTCAGCTATTTTCGTCCTAGTCAACACTGCTAGCTAGCCAGCAGCTAGCAGCTAGCCAACGTCTACCGTCTACCGAATAGCAGCACTGTAGAAACTATTACATTAGTTTCTACATTACAACGGAACGACTTGATTAGTGTAGTGTTAGCTAGCTACATAGTTGTCGTTGCTGTCTTTGTATCCAAGGTAATTGTGTAGTTTAGAGTAATTATCATAATTACCGAGGTTAGCTAGCCAGCTATTTTCGTCCTAACGTAGGCAACACTGCTAGCAAGCCAGCAGCTAGCCAACGTCTACCGTCTACCGAATTGCAGCACTGTAGAAACTATTACATTACAACGGAACGACTTGATTAGTGTAGTGTTAGCTAGCTACATAGTTGTCTTTGCTGTCTTTGTATCCAAGATAATTGTGTAGTTTAGAGTAATTGTCAAGGTTACCTAGCCAGTTACCGAGGCTACCTAGCCAGCTACACTTTCAAACTAAGTCAACAACGCAGCCACTGCTAGCTAGCCTACTCCACCAGCCAGCAGCACTATCATTTTAGTCAATAAGATTTTTTGCAACGTAGCTTAACTTTCTGAACATTCGAGACGTGTAGTCCACTTGTCATTCCAATCTCCTTTGCATTAGCGTAGCCTCTTCTGTAGCCTGTCAACTATGTGTCTGTCTATCCCTCTTCTCTCCTCTCTGCACAGACCATACAAACGCTTCACACCGCGTGGCCGCCGCCACTCTAACCTGGTGGTCCCAGCGCGCACGACCCACGTGGAGTTCCAGGTCTCCGGCAGCCTCTGGAACTGCCGATCTGCGGCCAACAAGGCAGAGTTCATCTCAGCCTATGCTTCCCTCCAGTCCATCGACTTCTTGGCACTGACGGAAGCATGGATTACCACAGATAACACTGCTACTCCTACTGCTCTCTCCTCGTCTGCCCACGTGTTCTCGCACACCCCGAGAGCTTCTGGTCAGCGGGGTGGTGGCACTGGGATCCTCATCTCTCCCAAGTGGACATTCTCTCTTTCTCCCCTGACCCATCTGTCTATCGCCTCCTCTGAATTCCATGCTGTCACAGTTACCAGCCCTTTCAAGCTTAACATCCTTATCATTTATCGCCCCCCAGGTTCCCTTGGAGAGTTCATCAATGAGCTTGACGCCTTGATAAGTTCCTTTCCTGAGGATGGCTCACCTCTCACAGTACTGGGTGACTTTAACCTCCCCACGTCTACCTTTGACTCATTCCTCTCTGCCTCCTTCTTTCCACTCCTCTCCTCTTTTGGCCTCACCCTCTCACCTTCCCCCCCTACTCACAAGGCAGGCAATACGCTTGACCTCATCTTTACTAGATGCTGTTCTTCCACTAATCTCATTGCAACTCCCCTCCAAGTCTCCGACCACTACCTTGTATCCTTTTCCCTCTCGCTCTCATCCAACACTTCCCACACTGCCCCTACTCGGATGGTATCGCGCCGTCCCAACCTTCGCTCTCTCTCCCCCGCTACTCTCTCCTCTTCCATCCTATCATCTCTTCCCTCTGCTCAAACCTTCTCCAACCTATCTCCTGATTCTGCCTCCTCAACCCTCCTCTCCTCCCTTTCTGCATCCTTTAACTCTCTATGTCCCCTATCCTCCAGGCCGGCTCGGTCCTCCCCTCCTGCTCCGTGGCTCGACGACTCATTGCGAGCTCACAGAACAGGGCTCCGGGCAGCCGAGCGGAAATGGAGGAAAACTCGCCTCCCTGCGGACCTGGCATCCTTTCACTCCCTCCTCTCTACATTCTCCTCTTCTGTCTCTGCTGCTAAAGCCACTTTCTACCACTCTAAATTCCAAGCATCTGCCTCTAACCCTAGGAAGCTCTTTGCCACCTTCTCCTCCCTCCTGAATCCTCCTCCCCCTCCCCCCTCCTCCTCCCTCTCTGCGGATGACTTCGTCAACCATTTTGAAAAGAAGGTCGACGACATCCGATCCTCGTTTGCTAAGTCAAACGACACCGCTGGTTCTGCTCACACTGCCCTACCCTGTGCTTTGACCTCTTTCTCCCCTCTCTCTCCAGATGAAATCTCGCGTCTTGTGACGGCCGGCCGCCCAACAACCTGCCCGCTTGACCCTATCCCCTCCTCTCTTCTCCAGGCCATTTCCGGAGACCTTCTCCCTTACCTCACCTCGCTCATCAACTCATCCTTGACCGCTGGCTACGTCCCTTCCGCCTTCAAGAGAGCGAGAGTTGCACCCCTGCTGAAAAAACCTACACTCGATCCCTCCGATGTCAACAACTACAGACCAGTATCCCTTCTTTCTTTTCTCTCCAAAACTCTTGAACGTGCCGTCCTTGGCCAGCTCTCCTGCTATCTCTCTCAGAATGACCTTCTTGATCCAAATCAGTCAGGTTTCAAGACTAGTCATTCAACTGAGACTGCTCTTCTCTGTGTCACGGAGGCGCTCCGCACTGCTAAAGCTAACTCTCTCTCCTCTGCTCTCATCCTTCTAGACCTATCGGCTGCCTTTGATACAGTGAACCATCAGATCCTCCTCTCCACCCTCTCCGAGTTGGGCATCTCCGGCGCGGCCCACGCTTGGATTGCGTCCTACCTGACAGGTCGCTCCTACCAGGTGGCGTGGCGAGAATCTGTCTCCGCACCACGTGCTCTCACCACTGGTGTCCCCCAGGGCTCTGTTCTAGGCCCTCTCCTATTCTCGCTATACACCAAGTCACTTGGCTCTGTCATATCCTCACATGGTCTCTCCTATCATTGCTATGCAGACGACACACAATTAATCTTCTCCTTTCCCCCTTCTGATAACCAGGTGGCGAATCGCATCTCTGCATGTCTGGCAGACATATCAGTGTGGATGACGGATCACCACCTCAAGCTGAACCTCGGCAAGACGGAGCTGCTCTTCCTCCCGGGGAAGGACTGCCCGTTCCATGATCTCGCCATCACGGTTGACAACTCCATTGTGTCCTCCTCCCAGAGTGCTAAGAACCTTGGCGTGATTCTGGACAACACGCTGTCGTTCTCAACTAACATCAAGGCGGTGACCCGTTCCTGTAGGTTCATGCTCTACAACATTCGCAGAGTACGACCCTGCCTCACACAGGAAGCGGCGCAGGTCCTAATCCAGGCACTTGTCATCTCCCGTCTGGACTACTGCAACTCGCTGTTGGCTGGGCTCCCTGCCTGTGCCATTAAACCCCTACAACTCATCCAGAACGCCGCAGCCCGTCTGGTGTTCAACCTTCCCAAGTTCTCTCACGTCACCCCGCTCCTCCGCTCTCTCCACTGGCTTCCAGTTGAAGCTCGCATCCGCTACAAGACCATGGTGCTTGCCTACGGAGCTGTGAGGGGAACGGCACCTCCGTACCTTCAGGCTCTGATCAGGCCCTACACCCAAACAAGGGCACTGCGTTCATCCACCTCTGGCCTGCTCGCCTCCCTACCTCTGAGGAAGTACAGCTCCCGCTCAGCCCAGTCAAAACTGTTCGCTGCTCTGGCACCCCAATGGTGGAACAAACTCCCCCACGACGCCAGGTCAGCGGAGTCAATCACCACCTTCCGGAAACACCTGAAACACCACCTCTTTAAGGAATACCTAGGATAGGATAAAGTAATCCTTCTAACCCCCCCCCCCCCCCCCCCTTAAAAGAGTTAGATGCACTATTGTAAAGTGGTTGTTCCACTGGATATCATAAGGTGAATGCACCAACTTGTAAGTCGCTCTGGATAAGAGCGTCTGCTAAATGACTTAAATGTAAATGTAAATGTAAAATAAAGTATTTAGAAGTCTAAGCCTATCCTCTTTCATCAAAGTTGTCAAAAAAAAACATTTGTTTTGGCCATGCCTATTTCTACCATGTCTTATTCAAACAGTAGTTCAAATACAAGGTTTATCCTTCATCAGCTACAGTGATGTAAAAATGTAGAATAAATAAAGTAAACATGAAAAAAAAGAGGGATTAACTCAGGAATGCTCTTTTCTTCAATGCTATCCTTGCAAAACCCCAATCCCCTAATCCAGTGGTTCCCAACCTTTTTCCGTTACTCTACCACCAAGTATATTTGCTCTGGCCAGAGTACCCTTAAAGTACCCCCTCGTGTGCATTTGCCAGTAAGCCTATGGTCTCATGAGTCTTCTCAAGTACCACCAGTGGATAGGCCAAGTACCCCTGGTTGGGAACCACTGCATTCATCTCAACTCTACCCCCTGTATATTGCCTCGCTATTGTTATTTTACTGCTGCTCTTTAATTATCTGTTACTTTTATTTCTTATTTTTGTTGGTATTTTTCATAAAACTTCATTGTTAGTTAAGGGCATGTAAGTAAGCATTTTACTGCAGGTCTGTTGTATTCGGTGCATGTGACAAATAACATTTGATTTGATTTGAATTGAAATATAGGCTTACCTTCGGAGTGGTCATGGGTTTGGTCTGTAGAGGGAGACTGTGACACAGAAATGAAAACAGAGACATCATCAACAACTGTTCACTGAAAGCTATCCTACAGGTACCAACATGCTGACAGTTACACAAATTCCTCTCTGGCAACATCAATTCAATTCAGTTCAAGGGGCTTTATTGGCATGGGAAACATATGTTAACATTGCCAAAGAAGTGAAGTAGGTAATAAACAAAAGTTAAATAAACAATACATAAAACATCATATCTCTAACTCTATGCAAAACAACAATGTGACCTAATTAGCACACAGGAGTTGCTTCACCCTGATCTAAAAATAATATTCTCTGTAAGTAGACCATGAATAACCATGCCAAGTAAAATGATCATTATTATTACGGGGATCAGCTCAATGGTACCTACTTCAGTACAACTCTGTGAATGAGTCAAATGAAAAGACGGGTTGGACAGCAACACTGCCACACTCCTCAAGGACTATTTATTACATGATTATGAAGAGATAAATGTTGTGGCTACTGTTGATGGTAACACTATAATGTTGCTAATATTCTAGCTGCTGCCAATGAAGATGATAAGATGGCGATGAACTCTGACCTTGCAGAGCAGCTGGTGAGTGCCGTTGGGCAGAGGGCTGGGGAGCAGCAGGGCCCGTAGCACTGGTCCTCGCTGCACAGAGACAGGTGAGACTAGGAGAGGGACAGAGAGACAATCACATTAGAAGAGTACAGGAGAAGGCTAACAGGTCCACACTGTAATTTGATTATCATATTTTTGTGAGTGTGTGAAACTGTATGTCTGACAGAATAGGGAAAACACACTTGTGTTGTGCAAGTATAATCAAAAGTGTGTACACAGAATGTGTGTACATACAGTAGCTGAGACTCACACAGTGCATACAGGGGGAATTCTGCTCCCTGCTCCTGTCCTTCTCTTTCTCCAGCTCTCTCTGCTGCTGCTCTAGATTGGCCTGAAGCTCTGCGATGCGTTTACGCAGACGGTTCTTGTCCAATAGGCAGTCAGTATACTCCAACTGCAGGCTGTCTCGACTGCGCAGAGCCTGAAGGATATACAGTATCAGAGGAAGGAGGAGAGAACGTGCTAGAGAGATGAGTTATGAGGAGACAGACAGACACAGAGTGGGGGAGATACTGAGTAGTGGAAACACCTGCGTGACTAGACAAAAATGATGTATTACGGTGAGTAAAGGGGCAACTATGCAGAGAAGGGCCTTATATTATCCAGCAAAAAGGCCTCAAACTCAACACTCCGACCTCAATATTCCTCTGTGCATGTGCATTCAGTGTCCAAACAGCCATGAACAATTTAAACCAACAGAAACAAAAACCTTACCATACATTGATTACTTAATTCTAACCCATATCCCTACTCAGACCTACTGACCTGGTCCCTCTCCTTCTCTAGCTCCATAATCTGGTTGAAGTCGGAAATGCTCCTTTCCTGTTCTGTCTCCCAGTCCAGTCATCACCTTCAGCTGCAGCTGCTCACACTGAGACTCCAGCTTCACAACACACCATACCATCAAAGACAGAATAATACAATTGTGTTGATATACAAGAGGCATGTTTTAACACTTTATGAAGCCTGAACAAAGACAACTTGAAAAACCGTCACCAGCTCAGTGACTTCTGAGAGTGAATCACGGGACAGAATGGTGTGAATATGCTATTTCTCTGCTCTCACCTTGTCCCTGAAATCCTCAGAGCTCTCCAGCTCTCCCTGTAGTCTGGCGATGTTGCCACACAGCTCGTGTGTCTGCTCTGCTGCCTCCCTGCGGTCCTGCTTCAGGATGTCCAACAGAGCCTGAGGTCAAAACGGAACAATACAAGAGTTAGAGCAGCACCGTCGGAGCGGGAAAACATCACAAACTCAGAAGGTGAATCAGATTCACTCTGAGTGGTGGCTCTCACCTGTGTTTCAATGTGACCTAACTTCTGAATGTCAATGTGCTGTCGTGGCTTCTCACTCTTCTCGGGAACAGCGGGGGTGCCGTTCGTGCGATGGGTGACACTACTGTTCCTTCTGACTGGCGCAATAGAGACAGGACTACGGTCAGTCTCTTTCTCTGCCTCCATCAGTCTGGTCTTCAGCTGCTCCATCTGTAGAAAAGGTTGAGTAAGAGTATTACAAGGGAATCCTACCAGGGAAAAGGCTTCCTATAAAGGCATGTCCCAACAGCTCTTTCAAAAAAATTATACCTCCATCCATCCTTTTATCTTTCTCCAGCTGCTTTCTTCTGTCCCAGTCACCATCCCTCTCCTTCAACAACCCATCAGACCCTTTGGCCCCCTCTCCTCTCTATACCTGTTCCAGTAGCTCTCTCTCACGTGCGGAGGCCTTGGCCTGATCCTCCAGGGCACGAGAGTATTTCACAGCCTGTTCCAGGTGCATGTCCTTCAGCCGGCCAAGCTCCCTGCTGCCTGCCTCCCAGTCCTGACGCAGCCTGTGGGAGACACATTCAGCCAGCTCTCAGTACACTGGGCATAGAAACTGTACATCCCTATTAAAAAAATGTATGACAGCCTTCGACCATGGCTCATCATGAATGTAGTTTATGTATATCATTCCCGATTTTTCAAGTTCCAGTCTGAATAGTGTCATTCACTTTGGGTGCATTGCACATTGTTGGGCCTTGTGGATAACAACCAGATGTTTGTGTGGTTTTACCTGTGAAGTTCAATTAATCAAACTGTAATGCTTCTCATAGTGTCATTTGTCTCACAGTGCTTTAAGCCCTGTATGTGTGGTTCTGTGTGGTGTACCTCTCCATCTGCAGCCGGTCATGTCGTAGGTCCAGTGTCTTGCGTTCAGCCCGGCTGCGCTCCTCCTCGGCCACACGGCAACGCTGGGACAGGCGGCGCTCACACACGCGGCTCCCCCGCAGCTGCTCCCTCATCTTACGCACCTCGAGCAGCAGGAACTGAGTCAGGCCCTCTGGACCCTCCACATCTGGGGGGACACAGCAATGGAGGTAAATGGGGGATGGGGGAACACTGGTCATACAGGAGTGGAAGGGGGATATTTGGGGACAAATCCTTACCCAAGATGATGGAGCAGCGCTGGGTGGGCTGTTGTCCAGTGAGCTGAGTGTATTGCACTGGGTGGTAGAACTCCAAAGACTCCATGAAGGCCTGCAGGCCACGCTGGCCCCGCCCATGCAGGATGTCAATCAAACGTCCTGATAAACAGTTAGGACATCATTAAAGTTTATAAGATGAAGACGACAATACATCCTGAAGATGGAGACACTGTAAGTACTGTACTGACACAAGTGTGAAAGCTGCTCATGTTCCAGGTAATCCCTTTGTCATCTTTTCCTCTCTAACCTCATCTCTCTGTTTCTTCCTCTCTCCACGTCTTTTTCACTCCCCATCTGTCTACCTCCTCCTTTATCTCTCCCTCTCCTTTACCTAGCTAGTAGCCACCCCTTCATTCCTTTCATCTTGATCTCCTGCCTCGTTACTCATACCTGTCTCCCCTCCCTCTGTCTCTCACTCCCCTCTTGCTATCCTTCCTAACCACCTTTTTCTCACATGGCACAAACCCCTCCTTACCTCATTCTCTCCGACCTACATCCCCTCTCCCTGCCTCCTCTCACTTACAGTTGAAATCGGAAGTTTACATACACTTAGGTTGGAGTCATTAAAACTCGTTTTTCAACCACTCCACAAATTTCTTTCGACCAAACTATATTTTTGGCAAGTCGTTTAGGACATCTACTTTGTGCATGCCACAAGTAATTTTTCCAACAATTGTTTACAGACTGATTATTTCACTTATAATTCACTGTATCACAATTCCAGGGGGTCAGAAATTTACATACACTAAATTGACTGTGTCTTTAAACAGCTTGGAAAATTCCAGAAAATGTCATGGCTTTAGAAGCTTCTGATAGGCATTTGAGTCAATTGGAGGTGTACCTGTGGATGTATTTCAAGGCCTACCTTCAAACTCGGTGCCTCTTTGCTAGACATCGCACTTCACAAAATAGATGGCATCATTAGGACGGAAAATCATGTGGATATATTGAAGCAACATCTCAAGACATCAGTCAGGAAGTTAAAGCTTGGACACAAATGGGTCTTTACAACAAAGTCAAGGTATTGGAGTGGTCATCACAAAGCCCTGACCTCAATCCTATAGAACATTTGTGGGCAGAACTGAAAAAGCGTGTGCGAGCAAGGAGGCCTACAAACCTGACTCAGTTACACCAGCTCAGGAGGAATGGGCCAAAATTCACCCAATTTATTGTGGGAAGCTTGTGGAAGGCTACCCAAAACGTTTGACCCAAGTTAAACAATTTAAAGGCAATGCTACCAAATACTAATTGAGTGTATGTAAACTTTTGACCCACTGGGAATGTGATGAAATAAATAAATGCTGAAATAAATCATTCTCTCTACTATTATTCTGACATTTCACATTCTTAAAATAAAGTGGTGATCCCAATTTATCGAAGACAGGGAATTTTTACTACGATTAAATGTCAGGAATTGTGAAAAACTGAGTTTATTAAATGTATTTGGCTAAGGTGTATGTAAACTTCCGACTTCAACTGTACCTTTTACACTCTTCTCATTCCCTTCCATAATTTTTCTCTCATTCTCCCTCTCTTTTTCGCTCCCACACATTCCCTCTCCCTCACTCCCTCTCTCTCACCAGCCTTGCTGATACGTAGTGGGTACTGGGTGGAGTTGAAGACCTCATCCTCATCCTGCTCGTCAATGACCTTGCACTGCCTCAGGTAGGGGGTAAGCTTGGCTGGGTTCAGGATGCGGGTCAGCTTGTGCCTCACCCCCTCCACCCTGTCCCACAGCTCCTCACAGCACTCCTCAGAGAACGGGGACACAGGCCGCCCCTCTTCCTGTCCCGTGTCATAATCCTTCACCCATACTGTGATGCCTGGTACAGAGGAAGCAAGTTAATATAGGACTGGTTTGAAAGAGGAGCCAACATTCTGTGTTATAAAGAACAGGCTCAAACTATGTTGATAATACAGTTTATGGCCATTGTCTGCTGCATTGTGAGAAGAAGCAAAAGGAGGTGCTTTTCTGGCTGTCCTCCAAGGAAAGCTGGAGAGGATTATTTTGCACTTAACATTAGAGCATTCGGAAAGTATTCAGACCGCTTGACTTTTTCCACATTTTGTTACGTTACAGCCTTATTCTAAAATGTATTAAATTATTTGTTTCCCTCATCAATCTACACACAATACCCCATAATGACAACGCGAAAACAGATTTTTAGAAATGTTTGCTAAAAAAGAGAAATACCTTATGTTGGATTTGACATTTTGAACATTGAGATATTAAATAAATGATAGAGAAGAAGCATAGAATTGTGAAAGAGACTGGGTTTTATGTCAGAAGTTAATGGTTCTCTGTAGAAAGACAGATGGCTTTGGAATGTGCTGGGTGGATGGGAGGAGAGCAACGTGTCGATATAGGGGAGACAGATGGACATCTGTGGATTAGGTGAAGGAGGGGTTGAGGTCAGGAGGTGAGGTCAGATCCCCTGAAGGGAGTAATAAGGGTTTAGTATCCTGTTACTCTTTTCCTGTAGAACCATAAGATGCAAGGATTGGAGAGAAGGAGGAGTGTCTTAAGTGGGATATATACTGTATATCTGTGATGGGAGAAATGTTTTTTTAATTTTATAACTGCTGTACAGAACCTTTGGGAAGAATTAAACTTGGTTCAAGCTTGTCTAGTGTCCGTGAGTTATTTACTCTCAAAAATAAGAACCTAACACTTATTTACATAAGTATTCAGACCCTTTGCTATGAGACTCGAAATTGAGCTCAGGTGCATCCTGTTTCCATTGATCATCCTACAATGTCTCTACAACTTGATTGGAGTCCACCTGTGGTAAATTCAATTGATTGGACATGATTTGGAAAGGCACACTTCTGTCTTTATAAGGTCCCACAGTTGAAAGTGCATGTCAGAGCAAAAACCAAGCCATGACGTCGAAGGAATTGTCCGTAGAGCTCCGAGACAGGATTGTGTCGAGGCACAGATCTGGGGAAGGGTACCAAAAAAAATCTGTAGCATTGAAGGTCCCCAAGAACGCAGTGGCCTCCATCATTCTTATATGGAAGAAGTTTGGTGCCACCGAGACTCTTCCTAGAGCTGGCCACACGGCCAAATTGAGCAATTGGGGAGAAGGGCCTTGGTCAGGGAGGTGACCAAGAACCCGATGGTCACCCTGACAGAGCTCCAGAGATCCTCTGTGGAGACGGGAGAACCTTCCAGAAGGACAACCATCTCCGCAGCACTCCACCAATCCGGCATTTATGGTAGAGTGGCCAGATGGAAGCCACTCCCCAGTAAAAGGCACATGACAGCCCGCTTAGAGTTTGCCAAAAGGCACCTAAAGGACTCTGACCATGAGAAACTAGGTTCTCTGGTTTAATGAAACCAAGATTGAATTATTTGGCCTGAATGCCAAGTTTCACGTCCGGAGGAAAACTGGCACTATCCCTACGGTGAAGCACGGTGGTGGCACCACCATGCTGTGGGTTTTTCAGCAGCAGGGACTGGAAGACTAGTCAGGATTGAGGGAAAGATGAACAAAGCAAAGTACAGCGAGATCCTTGATGAAAACCTGCTCCAGAGCGCTCAGGACCTCAGATTGGGTTGAAGGTTCACCTTCCAACAGGACAACGACCCTAAGCACACAGCCAAGACAACACCGGAGTGGCTTCGGGAGAAGTCTCTGAATGTCCTGGAGTGGCCCACCCAGAGCCCAGACTTGAACCTGATCGAACATCTCTGGAGAGACCTGAAAATACCTGTGCAGTGACGCTTCCCATCCAACCTGACAGAGCTTGAGAGGATCTCCAGAGAAGACTGGGAGAAACTCCCCAAATACAGGTGTGCCAAGCTTGTAGCGTCATACCCAAGAAGACTCCAGGCTGTAATCACTGCCAAAGGTGCTTCAACAAAGTACTGAGTAAAGGGTCAATAATACTTATGGAAATGTGATAGTTAAGGTTTTTTTGCAAAAAATTCTAAAAACCTGTTTTTGCTTTGTCATTATGGGGTATTGTGCGTAGGTTGATGAGGGGAAAAAACGATTTAATTGATTTTAGAATAAGGCTATAATGTAACAAAATGTGGAAAAAGTCAAGGGGTCTGAATACTTTCCGAATGCACTGTATTACAGGCTGTAGGATTAACTTCCAGTACTATGAACACATTTGATGGTGCATTTATCTGCACCAATGATTTACTCAAGTTTCTCCTGGTGTTGCACAAGGTTGGTTGGTGGGTCGTAAACAATGATAGGGACGACATTAAATCTGTCTCAGAGCTCAAGAATGCAAACACTGGTGTGATTCATATCGCACACTTAAAAACCTACTGTGATAGCAGACAAAGACCTCAACTACTGAGGAGCAGTTGTGCCAACTCCCTGGACTAAGAAAAAACACGTTCAATTGAGACTCTCGACACGTTTAGTAGCACAGATCAGGGACCCATGATCTAATTCCGTTACTGGATGTAAATCCACTTCACTTACTGTAGTTCAATAACCAAAATAGATTTTTTCCAACTCAAGGTGCCGTGTCATAGCTGACACCCCATTTTTTCTGCAGAAGTCTAAAGCAACATAGTATATGTTTTAAAGTTAGCTATTTGCCGACAATGAGGGGTAAGTAAGTGCTCCATAACCACGCCCCCCTCGCTCACATATAGGCTAACAGACAGACAGGTGGAGACACATCTGTGTCCTGTGGAATCTTTTCCTGTCATCTCTCTTTTTCCCATGCAGGCTACTCATGTAGTCAATAGAAAACATGAGATATTTTTTATCAAGATCAACTTTTTCCCAGAGCAGTGTCAACATCTCAAAATAAAAATGAACACCCCTCAGACTACTTGGCAATATGAATATTTACTACATTAATTGACCGGAGCTTACAATACTAAAAATAACTGTGACTGACAAGACAATAAGGAGGGCGAAGTGTCATTCAGTGCCGCAACTTTTCACCCCCGATTGAGTCATCTAACTTTATCTGAAAAAGTCAGTTAAGAAATGCTGTTATGTCATCTTTAGAAAATGTTTAAATAATAAACATGACAAGAAGAAATCTTCATTTCCCACTTACCACTCATTGTCAAGGATTGATTGTGTTGTAAGCAAACTCCTCAGACTGATATTCCACTTTTCGTTTTGATCAATCATAAAAGGATGAATGAGTCCATAGAAACGTAAACTACTATTCCACTATGGCTATGCTATTGCGTTGAGAAGCTGGTTGTGTTGTACCTGGGACGCAGTATCACACCCCTCCCCAACTTTGCAGTCCCGCCTCCTCACAATTGTCTGCACATCCCATATTCCACCAATCAGCAATTGTTCACAACTGTCCTGATCATTCCAGATGACCAAACCAGGATAAATTTCCAACAACCGGATGTATCCGGTTTTCAGGGACACAGATAATTCAACATAGGCTTCCTTTTCTGATGAAAACCGGATGTGGTACTCCTCTCAGGCGTTTTCTTTTAAGCCTGCTACTTTAGGTTAAGGCCAGGTTAACCCAAATACTGTATCTCTGGTTAACGCAAGGGCAACATTTTCTGTTTGAAAATTGAGAAAGTGAAGGAGTTGGACCGTTTTCATGCCCAAAGTCAACCGTTAAAGCTAATTTCCTGCAATAAAGTGGCCTTGGTCTTTGGAAATTGATATTCCTGTGCACACAGTGTATGGTTAACTTGAAACAAATGTTGTTAAAAAGGAAAGCCTACCATAGTTCAAATGTAACCAGCCATCAGTTGGCTAGAGGATAACTTCCATTTCAACAGGCCATACAGATCTAAGATCATGAAGATCAATCATTTTTGCTGTTGAACTTTTAGAGTTTACTCCCTTCAACTCAATTAGGTATTAAAGCTGCTTTTGAAGAGGGGCTTGAAAAGGGCTTTTCCACAAGGTGGAGCAATCCACCCACTGCTTTACAAAGTTGCTCAGTTTAATTTACCTTTCTTTTGTCAATATCTTTGGAAGTTCCATTGCTCACACCAATAACACCAGTTGTTTTTATTACATCTTTGATTAATTATATTGAATATATAGGACAGTTTTGTCCTATGTTATGTTTTGTTAGATAACTATACCCTGGGGCTCTTGCCCAGCATGTGACTCACCCTGGCCTGGTCCACTGAGCACTGACTCATTCATGGTCTCTCTTTTACTACAAGATCTTGAATCATGGTGAAAACCTATTACCTAAAACTGCTGTAGCAGTCTACAATAGAGGGACCACGCCTTACATACATAATGACAAATCATTTCAATATTATGTAATTGCTTTTGAAAGGCTGCTGCTACCTTAGAAATGTTTTTTTGTTTGTAGGCCCCACTGCTTTGGCTTCTGTGCTGTAGGCCCTTCTTCAGTCCAGCAGCTCTGAGACACTGGTCTGCTTGTTTATTCAGGGGAGGCCCAGGGGCCGAGGGTAGGTTGACATGTCCTTTCAGTGTGTCAAGAGAAAGACACATTCGTTTGTCAGGCACCCCATATTTCCTGTCTCACATTGCACTGTAACTGAGAGACACATTCCCAGTTTATTTATTATTATTAAATGTTATTTTTAGCCTTTTTTTGTAATTATCTTTTTTATTAGAATTGTATTAAAAAAATTGATCAGGGTTTACACAGACAACAAAACAAAGTGCACCACACAGATAGAGTACAGGGAGTTAACACCTTCCCAGTTTAAACCCCCCTACTGTGCTCAGGCCAGACGCACCAGCCTGTATGCCTCTGCAATGTCACTGCTGACTTCTGTTGTAATAACACAGTATCTGTCGAATTGTAAGCGTTAACACACTATCAGTCATAACTGTACGCGTTAAGTGGGCTTATCTAAATATCATAAATTACTTTGTTTTTAGATATTCATAGGCGCCTTAATGTTCAGAAATAGATGTTTGAAACAACTTAAGCACGTCCTCTCCCCTCTCCCCATCTCTCTTTCGTTTTCAAATTTTCTCAAAGCCCTCCCCTGCTTCTCACATTCAGAAGCACTACGGCCACAGGCCAGGCCCAGAGGGGACATCATTCTTGTCATTTCTGAGGTGACAGAAACAGAGAGGGCATTGAGAGAGCCCCAGAGCCCAGTGCTGCAGTGGTGGAATGCGTTGTCCCAGTCCAGCACAACCACACTGGCCTTCACCCAGTAGACCCACAGCACTATCTCTGACTCGGGCCTCACTGTCGGCTCTGCTGCAGCAGAATCAACCCTTTGTCCCCACAAAGAATGTGTCTTTCCTCACTTTTTTGGGGATAACAGAGAACAAAAGAGGGATGGGTGGTATGAGTAAATTCAAATCTTGCTCTGTAATTTATTCTCCTCTAATTGTCCCCATATGATGTGGAAGAGATTATGCATTTTCCTGTTTTAGATTCAGATCAACACAAAAGATGCAACAACACCAAGGAGGATCCAGAGTGTCAGAGTGTAAGGAATTGTTTATTTAAACAAACAGAAGTCTGAGGAAAAACAAAGAAGAGAGAAAAATAGGATGCATCTATACAGAGAGAAAATTCCTCAGCCCATCAGAGGAGGCTCTCTTTGGGCATTATGCACTGTTTTCAAAAGTTGGAGGGGCTCTCTTTCAATGGATTCACACTGAGTGATTTATGATTCAAATAAGTCAGCTGGGTAGTGCCATCTTTCAAAAGCCATTAACTCTCAGATAGAGGCTGATGATGAGGGCAGGGCCCACTGTGATGGTCAGGTGTCTCAGCAGCCGCTCACTCCAGTCCAGATAACACAGCAGCTTCTAGCCTTCTGGCTGTCGCCAAGCTCAGTCAGTCAGAAAAATAACAATTTCCTGGAGACACAGTGACTGCTCCTCAAAAAACGGCAATGCACTTCACTAAGGCATGCATGCCTAACTGTGGAAGCGCTGAGAGTAAACAGGAAAGGAGCAGGCGTTTCTCAAGATCCCATGCTGACCCCCCTGCATTTCTTGGTGTCTATACAAAGTTGGAGTGAGAGAACACAGCACTGTGAAATAGGTTAGCACTCTCACTTAACCCACATTATTTCCTAAGTCCTATAATTAGTAACAATTATAGTCTGTATATATTTTTTTATGATTGGGCAGGTCTCACAAGCTCAGAGGAAACAGGATGTTTGCTGAGGGGTGAGTGACTGTCACTGGCAGCTTCTTTGTTTTGCTTTGTCAACGGCTGCTCAGCCAGCAATTACAAAACACAGATATACTTCACACAAATGAGTTCAGTCCACTTTCTTGGCAACAAGTTCAAACCCTGTGGTGAATAATAAAAATAAAAAACAGGGTTACACACTTAGAAAATAGGTTTCCTCAAGGATTATTTGGTAATGGTTTGTGCCCTTTAATGGTTCTTTGCAGTTCAGGAAAGGGTTCATTTATCTTTTTGTGATAATTAAAATATAGTGGTGGCAGTTCATTTGAATATTTTGGGGTGTGGTTTTACCGTGAGTGAGAGTGTCATATCAGTTGATCTAACCTGTTGTGTTATGTTTTAAATGTTAATTATGACTATGGCCAATGACGGTGTCTTGTGAAAGACTCACGTATGGCCTTGTGTCAATTGAGAACTGTTGACTAAATCAGTTGTTCTCAATTCTCCCCTCAGGGACCACTAGGTGTTCCAGAGCTGGCATGCCTTATCCAACTTGTCAAATAACACAATAATAACACCTATGGAATTTTTGTAGTATAACATGCCTAACCAGAATTTAAAAAACTTGCATGGTTATCCAAAAGGTTCTTTGTAGAACCTCAGAGATTAAAAAATATATATTTTTATTTTTATTTCACCTTTATTTAACCAGATAGGCTAGTTGAGAACAAGTTCTCATTTGCAACTGTGACCTGGCCAAGATAAAGCATAGCAATTCGACACATACAACAACACAGAGTTACACATGGAATAAACAAAACATACAGTCAATAATACAGTAGAAAAATAAGTCTATATACAATGTGAGCAAATGAGGTGAGATAAGGGAGGTAAAGGCAAAAAAAGGCCATGGTGGCAAGGTAAATACAATATAGCAAGTAAAACACTGGAATGGTAGATTTGCAGTGGAAGAATGTGCAAAGTAGAAATATAAATAATGGGGTGCAAAGGAGCAAAATAAATAAATACAGTAGGGGAAGAGGTAGTTGTTTGGGCTAAATTATAGATGGGCTATGTACAGGTGCAGTAATCTGTGAGCTGCTCTGACAGCTGGTGCTTAAAGCTAGTGAGGGAGATAAGTGTTTCCAGCTTCAGAGATTTTTGCAGTTCGTTCCAGTCATTGGCAGCAGAGAACTGGAAGGAAAGACAACCAAAGGAGGAATTGGCTTTGGGGGTGACTAGTGAGATATACCTGCTGGAGCGCGTGCTACGAGTGGGTGCTGCTATGGTGACCAGTGAGCTGAGATAAGGCGGGGCTTTACCTAGCAGAGACTTGTAGATAACCTGTAGCCAGTGGGTTTGGCGACGAGTATGAAGCGAGGGCCAACCAACGAGAGCGTACACCTGTACACTTCATACTCGTTCTATCTAGCACCAAAAAGGGTTATAACCATAGCTAAACTCTTTTTGGTGCTGTATGTACAGTGGGGCAAAAAAGTATTTAGTCAGCCACCAATTGTGCAAGTTCTCCCATTTAAAAAGATGAGAGAGGCCTGTAATTTTCATCATAGGTACACTTCAACTATGACAGACAAAATGAGAAAAAAAATTCCTGAAAATCACCTTGTAGGATTTTTTATGAATTTATTTGCAAATTATGGTGGAAAATAAGTATTTGGTCACCTACAAACAAGCAAGATTTCTGGCTCTCACAGACCTGTAACTTCTTCTTTAAGAGGCTCCTCTGTCCTCCACTCGTTACCTGTATTAATGGCACCTGTTTGAACTTGTTGTCAGTATAAAAGACACCCGTCCACAACCTCAAACAGTCACACTCCAAACTCCACTATGGCCAAGACCAAAGAGCTGTCAAAGGACACCAGAAACAGAATTGTAGACCTGCACCAGGCTGGGAAGACTGAATCTGCAATAGGTAAGCAGCTTGGTTTGAAGAAATCAACTGTGGGAGCAATTATTAGGAAATGGAAAACATACAAGACCACTGATAATCTCCCTCGATCTGGGGCTTCACGCAAGATCTCACCCCGTGGGGTCAAAATGATCACAAGAACGGTGAGCAAAAATCCCAGAACCACACGGGGGGACCTAGTGAATGACCTGCAGAGAGCTGGGACCAAAGTAACAAAGCCTACCATCAGTAACACACTACGCCGCCAGGGACTCAAATCCTGCAGTGCCAGACGTGTCCCCCTGCTTAAGCCAGTACATGTCCAGGCCCGTCTGAAGTTTGCTAGAGAGCATTTGGATGATCCAGAAGAAGATTGGGAGAATGTCATATGGTCAGATGAAACCAAAATAGAACTTTTTGGTAAAAACTCAACTCGTCGTGTTTGGAGGACAAAGAATGCTGAGTTGCATCCAAAGAACACCATACCTACTGTGAAGCATGGGGGTGGAAACATCATGCTTTGGGGCTGTTTTTCTGCAAAGGGACCAGGACGACTGATCCGTGTAAAGGAAAGAATGAATGGGGCCATGTATCGTGAGATTTTGAGTGAAAACCTCCTTCCATCAGCAAGGGCATTGAAGATGAAACGTGGCTGGGTCTTTCAGCATGACAATGATCCCAAACACACCGCCCGGGCAACGAAGGAGTGGCTTCGTAAGAAGCATTTCAAGGTCCTGGAGTGGCCTAGCCAGTCTCCAGATCTCAACCCCATAGAAAATCTTTGGAGGGAGTTGAAAGTCCGTGATGCCCAGCAACAGCCCCAAAACATCACTGCTCTAGAGGAGATCTGCATGGAGGAATGGACCAAAATACCAGCAACAGTGTGTGAAAACCTTGTGAAGACTTACAGAAAACGTTTGACCTCTGTCATTGCCAACAAAGGGTATTTAACAAAGTATTGAGATAAACTTTTGTTATTGACCAAATACTTATTTTCCACCATAATTTGCAAATAAATTCATTATAAAATCCTACAATGGGATTTTCTGGAATTGTTTTTCTCATTTTGTCTGTCATAGTTGAAGTGTACCTATGATGAAAATTACAGGCCTCTCTCATCTTTTTAAGTGGGAGAACTTGCACAATTGGTGGCTGACTAAATACTTTTTTGCCCCACTGTATATGAGTATGGTTCTTTATAGAACCTTAAAAAAAAGGTTCTATATACCACCAAAAAGGGATCCGCTTTGTGTGTAGGTCATAGAACTTCCATTAGAACAGTGGCTCCTTTGACAGAGTTCATTCAAACACTGTTCTAATCACCAAAGCACTATTAAGAAGTTGATAGCTGCCAACTGAAATATAAAGGAACTGGCCACGGATCAGAGACTTTGAGCCAGCCAATGTCAAATTGTTTAAAAACCAAAAATGGATGAAAGGATGCAATTAATCTAAAACATTTCAGTGAAGACCAAAGGTAATCTGTATATGTCCCACTACTGGCAACTGAGTGAGAGAAGAAAGGTTTGAGAAAGGTTCTTTATATAAGAACAACTTCTCTCACTCTCCTTCCATGGTTCTCCTCACTATAAATGTATTTTTCAGTCAGAAAAACCATCCAACACCATACAACTCAGCCCATTGTGTTTTGTAGATCTAGTAACCATTCCAGGACATTCCCTCTCTGCTAACCACAGAACACTATACTGGGATCTGGGCACAGAGCCATGGGTAGCAGAGCAGCCACATCCACAGACCTGCCTGTGTTTTCCATCAGGCCCTGTGTAGCGCAGAACGCAGACTGTAACATAAAGCCCAGTTAAAAATGGAGCATGTTAGCATTAGCGGTTCAGTTTGTATAGTTAGAGAATTTGCGGAGGGGTCATGGGTTGAAATTCGAGACCTTATTTGTCTTAATAACTCCCTCACTCACACTTAGAGACACACCTAAAAGAAAACAACCCTCTACCCAAAATGTACACACCTTGCACATGCACACAAATGCATCACCCAACATCACCTTCTTCAATATTAGCCTCATGCCAGCCATATCTTTATCACTTTCTTTCCAAAAACATGTGGTTGTCATTAACCTTTAAATTATAGGATGTATGTAGCAGGCATGGCTATCTAAATGTAAGCACTGCCACACATATGAACTGCATTTATAGACAGCTTTGTTGACCACTCAGACTTCATAAAACATTTTGATTTTAGAATGTGCCTTTTCATGTTTTCATGTTTAGTGTTGTGTTAAATGGGTTTAGGCACATTTGAGAAAAAGCATACAAACAGAAATGGAAAGTTGTGGCAAGGCCACATACAATAAATACTGAAATTTTTCTCTTTCCTATTAGAGGGACTCCCAGTAATGTTGAAAATGGAACAGCAATACTTGGCTGACCAGTTACAGTCGCATCTGAAATTATTGGCACATTTGATAAAGATGAAAAACTAAAGACTATAAAATAAATAATACATATACTGAGCTATATATTTTATTTGGTACTTATACAATTGAGAAAAATATTTTGTTTAAAGGCCCAGTACAGTCAAAAACACGATTTCCCAGGTTTTATATATATCTCCACACTGAGGTTGGCATAATACAGTGAAATTGTGAAAATTATGATAATGCCCTTTTAGTGTAAGAGCTGTTTGAAAAGACCACTTGAAAATTTTCCCTGTTTTGGTGGGATGGAGTTTTGGTGACATCATCATTAATAGACCATTAAGAAAGAGAGTTCCAAACCTCTACCAATGACAGCTAGTTTTCAGTTTCTCCCAAAAAGAGAAGTGTCAAAATTATTAGCACCCTTGTTTTCAATACTTTGTGCCCCCTCCCCTTGCGAGGACAACTGCACTTAGCCCTTTTCAAAAAAAAATGCATGAGATTGAAGAACACATTGGAAGGAATCTTAGACCATTCCTCCATACAGAATCTTTCCAGATTTTTGATATCCAACAGTTTGCAATTATGGACTGTCCTCTTCAATTCAAACCTCAGGATTGGTGTTCAAGTCCAGAGACTGAGATGGCCATTGCAAAATGTGGATTTTGTGGTCAATTAATAATTTCTTTGTGGATTTTGATATGTGCTTAGGGTCATTGTCTTGCTGGAAGATCCAATTGTGGCCAGGTTTTGCCTCGTGGCAGAGGCAACTGGGTTCTTTGGCTAAAATGTCCAGGTACTTGGTATAGTTTATGATGCCATTGACCTTAAAAAAGTCCCCAGCACCAGTTAAAACAAAACAGCCAGATAACATCAAACATCTACAACCATATTTTACAGTAGGTATGAGGTTCTGTCCTGCATATGCATCCTCCTTTGGCATGGCCAAAGAGCTCTGTTTTCATCTCATCTGGCCATAGCACCCAATTCCAATCCAAGTACCAATGCTGTTTAGAAAACTCCAGTTGTTCACATTTGTGTGCGTGTGTGTATGTGTGTCAATAAAGGCTTTTTATGTCAACCCTTCCAAATAGCCTATTGGCATGAAGGTGGCGTCTAATTGTAGATTTGGAGAATTGGCGACCCCAAAATGCGACCAAGTTCTGTAATTCTCCAACTGTGGCTCTCTGACATTTATTTTCTTCCTGAACCATCTTCCTCACTGTGCATGGGGACAATATACACTTGGGTCCAATACCAGGCAAGTTCACCACTGTTCCAGTAGTTTTAAACTTAATTGTTGCCCTAATTGTGGTAAGTGGTATACAGTGGCTTCAGAAAGTATTCATACCCCTTGACTTATTCCACATTTTGTTGTGTTACAGTCTGAATTCAAAATTGATTAAATTGATTTTTACACACAATACCCCATAATGACAAAGTTAACATATTTTTGGACATTTTAGCAAATAAATTTAAAAAAAAAATACAGACATATCTTATTTGCAAAAGTATTCACACCCCTAAGTCAATACATGTTAGAATCATCTTTGGCAGCCATTACAGCTGTGGGTCTTTCTGGATAAGTCTCTAAGACCTTTGCACACCTGGATTGCACAATTTTTGCACATTATTCTTTTAAAAATTCTTCAAGCTCTGTCAAGTTGGTTGTTGGTCATTGCTAGGCAGCCATTTTCAAGTCTTGCCATAGATTTTCAAGGCAATTTAAGTCAAAACTGTAACTAAGCCACTCAGGAACATTCAATGTCATCTTGGTAAGCAACTCCAGTGTATGTTTCGCCTTGTGTTTTAGGTTATTGTCCTGCTGAAAGGTGAATTTGTCTCACAGTGTCTGTTGGAAAGGAGACTCAACAGGTTTTCCTCTAGGATTTTGCCTGTGCTTAGCTCTATTCTGTTTTGTTTTATAATAAAAAACTCCTTAGTCCTTGCCGATGACAAGCATACCCATAACATGATGCAGCCACCACCATGCTTTAAAATATGAAGAGTAGTACTCAGAGATGTGTTGTGTTGGAATTGCCCAAAACATAACGCTTTGTATTCAGGACATGAAGTTAATTTCTTTGCCACATTTTTTTGCAGTTTTACTTTAGAGCCTCATTGCAAACATGATGCATATTTTGGAATATTTTTTATTCTTTACAGGCTTACTTCTTTTCACTCAGTCATTTAGGTTAGTATTGTGGAGTAACTACAATGATGTTGATCCATCCACAGTTTACTCCTATCACAGCCATTAAACTCTGTAACTGCTTTCAAGTCACCATTGGCCTCATGATAAAAGCCTTGAGCAGTTTCCTTCCTCTCCGGCAACTGAGTTAGGAAGGACACCTGTATCTTTGTAGTGACTGAGGGTATTGTTACACCGTCCAAAGTGTAATTGATAACTTCACCATGCTCAAAAGGATATTCAATGCCTTTTTTACCCATCTACCAATAGGTGCCTTTCTTTGCAACGCATTGGAAAACCTTCCTGGTCTTTGCGGTTGAATCTGTGCTTGAAATATATTGCTTGACTGAGGGATCTTACAGATAATTGTATATGTGGGGTACAGAGATGAGGTAGTCATTCAAAAATCATGTTAAACACTATTATTGCACACAGAGTGAGTCCATACAACTTATTACATGACTTGTTAAGCACATTTTTATTCCTGAACTTATTTAGGCTTAACATAACAACAGGGTTGAATACTTATTGACTCAAGACATTTCAGCTTTTAATTTTTTATTAATTTGTAAACATTTCTAAAAACATAATTCCACTTTGACATTATGGGATATTGTGTGTAGGCCAGTGACAAACAATCTAAATTTAATACATTTTAAATTCAGGCAGGGGTGTGAATACTTTCTGAAGGCACAGTATTTTTTTGTACCCATTGCCTGGTTTATGAAAAATAACTACCATTTGTCTCTTTTCATTTGTGAGTTCTTTGCCTTTCCTAATGGTGATGGATGACAAATGTATTTTACATGCATGTTACCTCATTTTAATACACCAGTGAAAAAGGATGCCATGAAATGCCACTATACAGTTCCTTAAACTGAGATTAATTTTAAAAAGTAGAACGTTAATGCAGATAAAATTTTGTTTTATCTGCATTAACATAGGCAAGACCACAGTGTCACGTTTCTGACCTTTATTTCCTTTGTTTTGTCTTTATTTAGTATGGTCAGGGCGTGAGTTGGGGTGGGCAGTCTATGTGTGTTTTTCTATGTTGGGGTTCTGTGTTCGGCCTGGTATGATTCTCAATCAGAGGCAGCTGTCAATCGTTGTCCCTGATTGAGAATCATACTTAGGTAGCCTGGGTTTCACTTTTGGTTTGTGGGTGTTTGTTTCCGTGTCAGTGTTTTTCGCCACACGGTACTGTTTCGTTTGGTCATCGTTTATTGTTTTTGTTCCTGTGTTCAGTTTTGGATATATATTAAAGACATGAACACTTACCATGCTGCGCTTTGGTCCAATCCTTCTACCACCACAGACGATCGTTACACACAGTACTCAAAGTGTCATAAATAAGCCCACAGCAGTGAACTAACACACACACTTAACTTTTTCACTCCGTACTAGCGCTGACTTTGCTGACAGCTGCTTTATTGAGGAAAAATGTACTTACTATGACTGAGATATGTGGTTGTCCAACCTAGCTACAGTTGAAGTCGGAAGTTTACATACACTAAGGTTGGAGTCAATAAAACTAGTTTTTCAACCACTCCACAAATTTCTTGTAAACAAACTATAGTTTTGGCAAGTCAGTTAGGACATCTACTGGTTCTTTGAGGAGCCCTGACTACAAGATATGCCTAAATTATGGCTGAATTTCCCTGGAAGAATTGTCTGGAAGGAAGACGTACTGGAAGAAGGAAAAGTAGTGGAAGGGGAAGGATTGCAGGATACCTTGAGGGCTCGATACTGATCAGCTGTTAAGTCATGTTCAGTGTATCATCTGACCCCGGAGACACACAGGGCTATATATAGCCTGGCTCGTAAAAACACAGAGGTGAATTTCAGAGTCTCACAGCCTCTCAGTGTGTGTGATTGAATTTTTCAATGTGTGTCTCTGCATGAGTGTGCATGTCTGAGTATATGTGTATTTGTGCACACTCAAGTCAGTCTTCGTGTTTTAGCCTGACAGAAGCGGTGGCTGGACAGCACAATGATCCATTGTCTCTGAGCCAAGCATGACTTCCTGACCGGTCAGAATTCACGGAAATAGGGGTGCAGTCCAAACAAAAACAAAGGGCGGAGACTTTGACCCACAGTCCCTTAGTATGTACCCCCTAACCCAACCTTTCCATACATGACCCTTTCAACCACAGACACACACACACACACACACATGCACACACACACATTTGTTTTACTATCCTTGTGGGGACCAAACAATTGATTCCCTTTCAAAATTATATTTTCCCCAACCCCTAAACCTAATCCTAAACCGTACCCTTAACCCTAACCCTAACCCTAACCCTAATCCCTAACACTAAACCTAACCCTAACCCTTAGTCTTAACCTTAACCCTAACATTAACCCCTAAAACTAAACTTAACCCTAAACCTAAGCCTATACCCTAACCCTAATTCTAACTTTAATTCTAACCTTAACTCTAACCCTAACCCCTGAGCCTAAAATAGCCTTGTTCTTTGTGGGGACCGGTGAAATGCCCCCACAATTTTCCTTGTTTTACTATCCTTGTGAGGACTTCTGGTCACCATAAAGATAGTAAAACCAAACACACACACACACATGCACACACATTGTCTCTGTCTGGATGGGAGTCAAACTGAGGAGATCCTCTTCCTCCTACACAAAGAGGACAAATAAATCTGAAGGGGAAATGTATGTGACACAGTGAATGGGTTCATATACGCTAGTACTAGGAACCTTCAGTATACCAGAGACCAATTGAGTCTGTCAGAGCTATGATCCCCCTCTTCCTATTTTACCACAGACGTACAATGCCATCCCATCCACAGTGTGGTTATGGCAGAGCGGTAGCTGCATAATTCTCAGACCCTGCAGGGAAACCCTTGACTCTGGGTCCGAAGAGACGTTGCCCCAATGGCACCACCATGGTCTCCCTGAATCCCCCTCGTACATCCCTCCCCTCCCCTCCCTGGCTGTCCCCTACGTTCCCGGAGAACATCTGGGTTTCATAAGGGATTCTGACTCCAGCCCTGCTCTCCACAGCTCTCCTAATGCACTTTAATAGCACGCCTGGCAAGGTAGCTCTGGAAGAGTGGCAGAGGAAAATACAGAAATTAACCATTTGTATTTGAAAAATATGTTGATGTATTTTTCCATATCCCACCAGCTTTGTACTGTATGTTTGATTGACTGTTCGAGATACAAGTTAGTGGCTAGTTTTAGAAAGGGCTGAAGAGGCTTTGAACAGACCAGTAGAGGACTGGAAAGCATGCATAGACACACATTATGCCCCCTGCCCTTGACCATGCTGCTCTTGGCCCATGCTGTACTAAAGTATATTCTTGGTATTGCTTTGTTTGGCCGGCTAAAGAGATGGTCGATGCAACATAATTCAAAACTGTTTTCATTCCGGTGATCACACACAAATAATTCATCTTAACTGAGGGATGTGGTCTGCAGGGGTGACTGATGCATACTGGTCTGCAACTTCGATTTATGCTCTGGGTGCAGGGGATAGATGATTGTATGAACATAGTGGAGCATCAGCACAACTACTCTACAATATGACTTTATTAAAGATAACCCACTAGACATAGACATCAGTTCAAAGTTTAGTTTTGATTAACATTTAATTGAATTGTCATCTAATGTGAATTCAATGTGATATCAACAAAACTGTTAAATATGTAATTGGATTTAGGTTAAAAGTTTAGGGAAAAATACAAACATTCCCAAAATGTCTTTGCGTTTATGACTTTTTGCAAATTCAATCAGTTTTATCAGTTTTACATGTTGATTCAACGTCACTGCATTGAATTTTGTTGAAATGATGTGGAAACAATGTGGATTCAACCAGTTTGTGCCTAGTGGGAAAGCAGTTTGTAATGGCCACAAGTATTTTGATGTACTTGCAACAGTGGGCACTCAATTGGAAACATGTGTGGTAGAAATGAGCAATACAGCATCACACATTAAACAATAACTTTAGTATGACAAGCCAAATTAAGTCTGAGTAGTTGTTCCTATTACAATCAACTAACAAAACGTTCATATCTTACAATTTAGCGTATTTCTACTGTAGTAAAACCATATACAGTAAGCTAGTGAAAGTGTTTCTTGGCAGACTGTAAAAACTGTGTGAAAGTAATTTCCTGAGGAGAAATCTTTTTTCTGTCTGAGAGACTTCTCATCCTGTTTTACTAGCCCACCTTCCCCTCTACCTCCCTCACTTTCCTCCTCTCATGCATACCCAAGGCCTCCCCTCCTCCTTGCTATCGGTCCCGTGTGGCTCAGTTGGTAGAGCATGGCGCTTGCAACGCAAGGGTTGTGGGTTCATTCCCCACGGGGGGACCAGGATGAATATGTATGAACTTTCCAATTTGTGAGTCGCTCTGGATAAGAGCGTCTGCTAAATGACGTAAATGTAATCTCCTCTTAAATGTAAAAATGCTCTATCTTCCTTCATCTTTTGCTCTCCACGTCTCTATGTCCGTTCATCCTCTTTTTATGCATGTCTCTTGGCTCTTCTTGTTTCTCTCTCATCTTTTTCTTCCTTTCCCTCCCTTGTTTCCCTCATTTTATTTAGCTCATGTGGCTCCCCTTAAAAGAAATGGAACACTGGTTGACAGAATTCCGAGCTTTCTTTTGGATGTTAAATTTCTGCTCAGCTCCAGCTCTCTCTCTCTCTTTCTGTCTGTGTGACTGGCATGGGTCCAGCTCTAAACCCCCTCTAGTTTCAATCTAAAATGGCTAAATCTCAACAGGAAAACAACAACAGTGTCAGCTTGAGGCCATCAAAGCAAATCACTCTTACAAACAGAGATACTCAACACTGTATACATTCCCATGTGTGAGTGCTGTGTACGCAGTGGCGACTGTGGGTGTATATGACTACAAGAGGATCCTATAATAATAAGCAGTTGTGACTGTTCCCAGGCCAGTGTGTGTGCGTGCGTGTATATGCTTGTGCATTTGTGCATTTGTGTGCATGTGTGTATATTTTATCAGCCTATGAAAGTGAAAAGCCCCCCAGTCTCTGAACTCGGCAGATTCCCGTCTTAACCTCGGAGCTTCTGGTGTGAAGAGGGCCTGCTGTTCCCAGGCTGCATCTGTACTCTCTGCATCAGGGAGTCAGATGACATCACATTGCTCATTTGTCACCAGCAATCCCCTTCAATACCTTCGATTCTAGGGTCTGTCACACTTCAGGTGGTTTGTTTAGGGGATGCATGCAAATGCACACTCATCTCATTACTGTAAGTCATGACAAGACAACTGGTATTGCATAGATACCTCATCAAAACATATTTTGCACAATAAAACATATTGGCACAGAACTCATGTCCAATTGAAAGGAAACACATGCATCCATGCATGCACACAAACAAGCACACACACACATTCCCACACTCAAAAGCCGCCAGTGGAGCTTAAAAATATATGATCCCATAAGTGGTCACAAAGGAGCCATCAGTCCTTTTCAACTCCTCTCTCATTCCCACTGTGTAAACAGTGTGTGTGTCTGTGTGCGTGTGTGTCTGTGTGAGTGCGAGTGTGAACTGTGGAGATCATACTCCATTAGTACCCAGCCACTGTAGGCTACTCTGAGGCAGATCTAATGAGCCACAACATCACACAGAGTGTATGAAGAAAAGCATAGATGTATGGATAAATGACTAAACAAGAAGTCCAAGAGAATAGCACTTCCTAAAACAGGAAAGGGAAGGAATAGATAGAAATGCAAAAAGAATGCATAGACATGCAGACCAAGACCCTTTATTCTGTATAATTTGACTGATCTATGTGTCCATTTACCATGTGTTACTACTGTATGTGTTATGCATTATTAAACTTGACTGACCCGTGACTGACTTCAGTTGCTTCTGTAAGTGGTTGATTGGATTCTGGCCTGCTGACTGGTTTATGAGTGAAGTGGGTCAAGTGGGAGCACCGATATCATCATGAGGGATCAGGACCTGAAGACCATGGGGATAGAAACTTCACAGCCACCAAAAACTACACAGAATCAGTCAGACCTCACTCTGTGACAGTCAAGTCTACACTCAAAACTTTAAAACAACAGTGCTGTATGTGCCAATGCCTCAACCAGCATACAGGGCATCCCATAAAAACGGTCCTATAAGTTTGCCAGACTTTGCCACTGTACAAAGATATCTTGGGTGATTCTGAACATCCCAACGATGTGGATATTGTTTGTTCTCACCCTCAGATCATCAGTTAATATTTTACTTCAACTTTGCACCAAGGCTTCTGGGGTTCGTGGATGTGCCTGTGGTTTCACTGACGCCCACTTCAGGAATGCCTGGCAGCTGGAGAATTGAACAAATAGAGACTAATGGCAGGAGAGGCTTTCATAGTTGCCTGGGAAATAAGTGATCAGTGGAGAAATCCATTTCCCATGAAGGGAAATGTGCCGGAACCTCAGAAGCCAATAGGGAGGGATGGAGAGAGGGAGGGAGAGGAGGAGGAGTGGGTGTAAAGGATGGATTTGGGGGCTGATGAGGTCAGACAGACTTCTGTAAATGTATGAGGACTACCAGGTCCTGTTGACAACAGCTGCAGAACATCAGTATCTCTAATTCTGAATGAGAGCATGGAGGGGAGAGCATGAGAAAAGGTGATTAAAAAGGTGAGGATTAGAAAGTTGAGAGGGTACAAAAAGAGAGGAGAGCGATGGAAAATGGCAAATAGTGTGTGAGGAATTAATTATATGTATGAGAAAGTGTGAGAGGGAGAAAGAGTAAAAGCCTTCCTTTAGGGACCAATGTCTGTCCAGGGTCCAAAACTGTCATGCTCTTTTTTGTTGAAGAACCGGCATACTCAGCCCAAGACTGTTTTCCTTGGGATAGAGTGGAGTGGGTAATTGTGAGGGAGAAAAAATAAGGAAAAGAGGGAGAGAGGGAGGGAGGGACCTGACTAAGAGAGAGGGTTGTATGAGTAAGGTAAATCAAGGTTCCAAACTATGCCTCATCGTTCTGGTCTCAGAGTGTCTTCGGTGTCTGATATCCTTACACCCCCTCTTCTTTCTGCCTTCTAACTTCAGCCCAGTGGTATGTGGTTTTGTGTTTTGGGGACAGACATGAAATGCAGCACATTGACCCCCAGACACTCCAGAGCTGCTTGCCTTCCTGCGGATCGCCTGATGGTTTGAGAAACAGCCAACAGCCCAGGTCACCAGGGCTCAAGGAGTTTTACAAGATTAGCCCAATCACTAACCACTTTGGAATTTGGAAACTATTTGCTGGCACATCAAGGCTTTGTCGATTCTTGGGCATTCCTGACGAGGCTGTATCCTTTTGGAGTGTCCAGCAGTGCAACCCCCTGCCCACCCCCCTAACTCCCTCCATCTAACTCCCTGTTCCAAGCTCTTGCTGGCTGGGATGGATGGCAATGCTATGTAGACATCAAGACCTACAATCTAGGGGAAAAAGGGTTCCAAAATGGTTCTTCGGGTGTCCTCATTGGAGAACCCTTTTCGGTTCCAGGAAGAACCCTTTTTGATTCCATGTAGAACCCTTTTGGATTCCATGTAGAAACCTCTGTGGAAAGGGTTCTTTCTACATGGAACCCAAAAGTGTTCTACCTGGAACCGAAAAGGGTTCTTCAAAGGTTTCTCGTATGGGGAGAGTCAAATAACCATTTTAGGTTCTAGATAGCACCTTTTTCAAGAGTGTACAAATAATTAGTGGCACGTTTTTGTATTGGCCTAAAAAACATCCTAACTTCAGGAACTAAAATAAAGAGAACGTATCAATTGAATTTAAAAGCCGGAGTTGATTAACAACCACATTGTATTTGTTAATGAGAAAAGAAAATACAATTCATTTATGCATCATAAAGGCGTTTGCTGCTGCAACAGTACAGCGATTACTGTGCATAAATGTTACAAGACTTCCAAGTCCCCTCCCAATTTATTTCTTACGGTGAACGTTTGTTGAAGGCGTCATTCAAATCCTGATTTTACAACTGTTTTGTCGCTCACGTTCCTGCGGCGCAACCCTGTATCTCCTTCTCATCTTCCAGCGAAACAATTTCTAAGCAGCATCGCTACACCTCTGCACAGCACATTATGGACTTTACTGGAAACATTTTAATACATCGAAACATATCAAAGAAGACAAGGGTGGCACACATTGAAAATACTATTTTCTATATACCTTTTCCCTTTATAGCTTATGGAGCGATAGCGAACTTTCAGCGGATTTTATGGTAAGATTACATCGGAATAAATTATTACACTGTCTGTACTTCGTATGGAAATTACTTTATTCATATATCTTTATCCTAACTGCTGATACATTATTATTGTAGGCTAATGCATAAATAAACTGTAAAGTAAAGACAAATTTAAACAATTTGTTTTCAATTTAGTTGCTGATGGTGGGCGTTATGTACTGGTATAAGTCACGTTGATCAGTCCCTTAAATTTTGTATAAAATCTGTAACGTATAGTAATTTTCTACATCGAGACAAGGTAGACTGTCGGATATTCTAGACAGGAGTCTGGATCCGTTGTGTGCATGGAGCGCATAATTGTGCGTAGAGAGAGAGAGCTGACAGTGGCGCATAGCTGGGGACAGGGGGACCAGTGCACAAGGTGACCGCCACTTAGTGAATGTTCTCAGTCCAGTTACCAAAATATCATTAGAAATTCACATTGTTATTGTGTTTCGGTGATTATAATTTCAAGTAGGCTACAGGAAGGTAGGCTAATTATTTTGGAGTCATAAGTCATCTCTTATGCATCAATGTTTCATTGTGAGTGTTTGTGTGCGCGTGTGTGTCACCAACAAGGGAAGCTATGGAAATCCAATCTCTGCGGGAGATAAAGTTGTGTTTGTGTTTTGATATTTTCTTTCTCAAATCCAATTTCTGGCCCCTTACATACATTCTCAACATCCCCAGGTGCATACTGTAGAATGAACCTAAAACCAGACCACTCATCTTGGCTGCATGTACATGTTTAAGAAACTGTAAATCAGGGTTAACTTACAAAATGAGGTCCAAGTTGATTAACATTGATTGATTTCCTCTGAATGTGTGCACCCCTACATCAGGAAATGACTAGCCACTGCCAGTATTCAGCATAATGTGTAAATAGAACAAGAGTAACCAAAAGCCTAATTCATTGTCCTGTAACGCTTTGAATATGTAATTCTAACTCAATGCTCTCTCATATAAATTCTACAGGGGTTAATTATTTCACAAACAGGTGTCTTAAAATCTCTGCGGCTTTCAATTGGACCTCAAGAAACCCAATACTTCGAAACAGTGAAATCAATTGGCTACTGCTGGTGTGTCATGGCACAACTGTACTGAGATGCTAGCATCACAGGCCAGTGAATAGTGAGGCTTACCTCACACAATCACTCTGCTAATAACTGATCTGAGAGCAGCAAGAAGGGAGCAACAGCAAAACACTCATCATAGGAGGTTCCCTTATAGCGACATTTCTGATGGTATTTCTGTAAATGGCCTCTACTTATATTTGCTATGTGAAAGTTTAGAGCGCAAACACTCTGGTCTGGTGGTCTAACATGCTAATTGAAATGGAATAGGGATGTATTTACACTCCACTGTTGTTCTGACTTATTGCCCCTCTGTTGTGTTAACATATGGTCAAGAAGACACTGGTTAATGACGAGAGAAAGTGTTGGGAAATGAACATCTTTGGAGATTTATTTGAGCATTAGGCAATGCAGTGTTGAAATGTTGCAATCTACTGCATCAAGGGAATTATGGGGAGGGAGGACTATACACACACACACACACACACACACACACACACACACACACACACACACACACACACACACACACACACACACACACACACACACACACACACACACACACACACACAGTCACCACACCACTAGGGGTCCTGGCAGACCTTCTATAGCCACGTCGCAAAAGTAGATCCTAGTAAACTAAGTGACAGTATTTGGAGTCATGCGTCTTAACCCACAGCCTGGTGGTGCAATGCTCTAAAGCAGGGATCATCAACTAGATTCTGCTGTGGGACGTTTTTTTCTTGAGCAGATGTATATTTTTAGAATAAAACAAAATAATTTCAAACGTTGCTTACATTTGTATATGATCACGTGTCTCTCTATAATGTGTGGGAATACCTGCAAACAGATTTGCAAAATTAAAATCACTTGGAGCTGATTTCCTCCTTTTTTATGTCAATCAATTATTTATTTTTCTTCATAAATCTTGGGGGGGGGGGGGTGAAAACCCACGGGTGCGGTTGAAAGGGACCAGGATTCTCCAGTGGAAGCAGCCTCAGAGCTGACCCACTGTGGCAGAACCGTCCCAGTGCAGAGCTCAGTTCTGCAATTTGCGGGCTTTGTGGTACCAGCTGTTCCTCTGAAGACTTAAACCCATTTACTGGGCAAGCAGGACACAGAGAGTGGAAAGAAGAAAATAAATAAAGAAAGAAAGAAAGAAAGAGAGAGAGAGGCAAGGAAAGAGTGACGAGAGAGAAAAAAGAGTAAAGGGAGACAGAGAATGAAAAAATTGACAAGAAAGGGAGATTAAAAGTGTTTCCATTCAGAGCTTTAGGTCCTTTATTTGACTGCCATAATGAAGGCTGTCTTCCCCTCACACACTGCTCCCATTACAGTTTCAGATCGCCATGTCTCCCTCCCTCCCTCCCTCCCTCCCTCCCTCCCTCCCTCCCTCCCTCCCTCCCTCTCCCCCTCCATAGTTTAGATATAATCAGACAGGCTGCCCTCGCCAGCCTTGCGGCATAACTCATCTTGTTTACGGATGTGTGCCGGTACAATTAAATAATAAACATAATGTTTAGCAGAGCCATGTATCTCCCTGTGCGTCTTTAACCAGTCCATGTACTGTATACAGAGCCTGCAGTGGATTCCTGATCTGCAGTATAGGGTTTATGAGCACAGAGGCATCTAAAAGCTCACAGAAAGTTGTGGAAATACTGAAAAAGAGAGGGAGAGATGGGACCGTGTAAAATGTCAGGGTAGGAGAAGGAGGGAGCCATTTAGTGTGAAATTAGGAGAGCTTGTAGAGGTGCTATAAGAGACAGAGACACCCACTGTAAACGATAGGAGTGGCAACTAGCCAGGGACAGGCATCCCTTTCAACAGATTGGTTTTGACGCAACAGGCAACCAGCCAGCATCGACCGTCCCTCCTCCCTGCCACTCGCACGCTACCGTCGCAGACGACTAATCAGCCTCTTAATTGAATTGCAGCTAATCGTTAATGAGAAGACGAAACAGTACAGGCGCCAACGACAAACATCCTCAGTCCTCCTTCCCCCTTTCCTTCCCCCACTATCCTAAGCCCGAGTAGCAGCAGCCACAGGTACCTCTACTCTAACCACTGTACTCCAAATGAGACACCACGTCACACTGACAGGCCATGACACTAATCCTCAGAGACGCTGTGGAGCAGTCAGCCAAAGCCACATGGGGCTAAGTTAGGTGTTCACTTCCTCAGCATGCAGGACGAACATGGCAGACTAGAGTGGGCCTACATAAACATGGCTACCTTGTACCTACACAGTCCTGAAGTGCCTTAAATACAGTTAGTGGTGTAAAATTAGAGGTACATTGTAACTCTAGAATACAGAAGTATGTCATTCCGCATTCTTCCTAGGGTGTCAGTTTAGTTAAGAGGGTTTGAGACAAACCTGACAATTAAACAATTAAGATTCTATGAAGCAGGGATCATCAACTAGATTCAGCCGCGGACTGACTTTTTTTCTCGAGCGGATGGTCAGGGGGCCGGAACATAATTACAAATAATTTGTAGACTGCAAATTGACCACAAGAAGCCTGAAAAACTATCATGTTTGACCAAAACATAATCACATTACATTTTTATTAAATCACACATCTCTCTATTGTGCATGGGAATACTTTGGAACAGATTTCCAAAATCATTTGGAGCTGATTTTCTGGTGTTTTTACAGTATTTTATGCTTTTGTTTTGCTCAGAAAACGGGAGGACGAATAAAATCACCTGACCAGCGGACCGCAAGTTGGGGAACCCTGCTGTAAAGACCTCTGTGAGAAGTGGTCTTGTTGAAATGGATATATTGCATTTGGAGTCTGGCAATGACATGCAAGGCTCTCTAAAATGTGTTGTAGTGCTCTCTTATTTTGGAAAACAACTCACATACCAAAAGAAATACATTTTATGACCTGTTGGCCGTAAGAAGTGACTCATGAGCCAAAACTGAGTGAAAAGAAACATTCCCAAAATAAGTCAATCTAGATGTTCAGCAACCGGAATCATTTATGTGACCCCATTTATGTGAGTCCTATTAATGGTTGCCTTTTCTCTAACTCTGTAACTCTCCGTGAAGTCTTCTCCAGGCAGCCCTGACGTGGTCTGAATGAAGAAAGAGAGAGGAGCCACTTACCTGTATCTCAAAACACTATCTGGATTGTGGGAGGCAGAGAACAAGAGAGGAGAGGGAGGAATGGAGAGAGGGATTAGAAACTAATCCAGGACACAGCCAATCCCAGAGGAGCTCCTTTTCTTCCAAGACGCAGACAAAACAGTCGCACGGATTACTGCACTTTAGTGTATTGTCTTTTTTTTTAAAGCATTATCCCTTTTGTATGGTGTTTCATTGTCCCTAAATGCCTGGTGTCCCGGTCCTGTGGTAAATTTGCTGAACTGTACAACAAAGGATAAAAGAGGACAACAGTCCTGATGAGAGGGGAGCGAAGTGACAGGATGTCCCATGGACTGTGTGGTGCCACACGCAGATAAAGCTCTTTAGTGGAGACGACATGTGTGAACGGACCCCATGCTCTTTCTGCTGGGTCTCAGAGGGACTGAAAGCTGACACCCCTGTGGACGGTACATTCAGGATCAAACTTCTATGAGGGAATACTAAAACGACTGAGTGGCTAGTGAGTGACAGGTTGGAGATATTTTAGTTGTTGATTACAGGGGAGTATAAGGTGAGGTTGCTTTCAAAGCAGGATTACAAATTAGTTTCTGGAAACACTTACTGTATCTGAAGGGAAGAAGGACTTGATTGAGGAAACCTGCGGCAGCCTAGAAACCTCCATCATTAACTGGAAGGACCTGAGTTGTCAGTTAAGTGACTAAGTATCAAGTGTGTGTTTTGGTATTTGAGTGCAGTGTGTTCATGTGTGTAGGTGCATTAGAGAAGATTATTAGATGACAATCAAAGGTGTCAGCCTATTGAGTCACTCCTCAATAAGCCATATCTAAAGTGACCTGGTTGGTGAGAGTTGTTGTCTTGGTGTTGAAGCCTGTAGCGGTAAGAAGAGAAAGCACTGGGTGAGAGTGAAGTGGTAATAAAGGGTGTTTTAAAGCTGACATAATCCCATTACAGTTCCTTAACAAGTTATTTATAATCTCCAACATGTTTATTGGACAGAGCACACAGCCTGACTCCTATCTACTGTACTGTGCCAAGTCGAGAAGGAATTTTAACTAGGTTTACAGAAAACATAAATATTTCTTCTCATTTTACGAGGATCTCGTAAACCTCTGGCAAGGTGATTAGTGTCTAGACGGGTGGGATGTTCGTTAACTGTTTGTAAACAAGACCTTGGATGGTTTTCACAGAAAGGGGTCTCTAGGTAACACTGCTGGCTGTCCAGCCTTGACAGAAGACATTGGTGCTCATTTTAAAGGAGGTAGGTATAGACTTCAGTTTGGACTGATCCTAAAAAGAGAAGAACAATAATATTTTTTTGTAACGCCTCATTGCTTAACTTTGAGAGGGAAGTTTAAGGACCTGTATATTTGTGTTGCTGAAGGGAAAGGTGCATTTAAGTGACCTAATTATAGAAATTGTTGTGCACGTCTAAGATTGATTTAGCTCTAGAAACGTTCACAGGTATGAGCTTGCCAACAGAGAGAGCATCATAGTTATATTGTTAGTGTTCACAAGCAGAAACACAAGTTCAAAATAACAGTCAGGCACTACTCCAATCCACAAAGAGTGAAATGTATTTTGTCTGATCGACAGAATATGAGCATCTCTTGGTATTCTCTCACTCTTTCACTGCACAAATACTGGATGAGTTATCTTTCACTGTCAGTATATATTTGGAGCCGCAACTGGATATATTTTCTGAACTGACATTCAAAAACCCACCGTCTGGAAAAAGCCTAGTGGATCCCAAGCTCTCAGACCACGTAGGCTGTGGTTATTCCAGAATCCCTGGGATGTGTCATTCCTCCTCTTTTTATTCCTCATGACTGAAAGCTGCTGGGAAGGAGGACAGGATTTCTTTGAGGCTGGAGTCATTCTAAAGCACAGAATTGGCCCTGAGAGAGAAAGCTTTGAATGTTGACTGACTCCAATAGATAACCATCATTCAGCTGAAAACTTCAGTGGGACTTCCTAAAGCCAAACTGCAGGCTTACGCTCGATGAATAGCTGGCACTTGCTGCCGTGTGGAGAATGTATTCTACACACATTCTCAGCACACAATTTGTGTTTTTCTTTTTTTTAAGGATCCAGAAAGTTGTTTAAGTGTCTTTTAACACTCATTTTACATTGGAAAAGTTGACTGATTTCTTACTGAATTTTTTATCCCCCTGATTAATTATATTTAAAGGGTATTCATCTCTGCTACCATGAGTCTGGGAAAACTGCCAGGGATTAAAGGCCTAGTGTCAGGCTCTCAGGGGAAGAGGCGCTTTAAGAGCGAACTCTCCGTGGACATGATCAGCCCACCGCTACCAGATTTTCGCCACACCATGCACGTGGGCCGTGGTGGCGATGTGTTCGGAGACACCTCCTTCCTTAGCAATCATGGGGGCAAAGGGGAACCAGTGAGCCCCGATTCACCCACCAGCAGCACAAAGACCACCCGCTTCTTCTCCCGCACCCTGAGGCATGTACGCCGGTCCCCTGTGCCCCGTGCCAGGATCGGTTCCCGTGACCTTTCACCCCCACCGCCTCCTGTCTCACCCATCATCAAGAACGCCATCTCACTGCCCCAGCTGAACATTGACATGCCCAACGGCTACCAGAGGGTGCTATTCCCCAGCTCAGTGAGCTCCCCAGATGCCTCCCTCTACAGCTACGGTAAGAACATCTGTAATGGGAAAAAGCACATATTGCACACACACACACACACACACACACACACACACACACACACACACACACACACACACACACACACACACACACACACACACACACACACACACACACACACACACACACACACACACAGGTTGCCATTTCCTCTTCTCAAACCACCAAACAGTCAACAAACAGATCATTTTTTTCTGAGTCATCTGCAATTACCTTGGTTACACCTGTGCACAATTACGCCTATAAACACAAACAAACACAGCTGGGGAGAGAAAGATACCGAGAGGGCATTTCCTGTCATGTTTAGTGTTTGTGTGCTGCTTGACTGCACCGCATAAACCCAACACTCATCATCTCCCTTTTAAATCACTGCTGGTACAGCGAAACTGTGTGTGTGTGTTCAGGGGTAGGGGTTTTTAGAACGGTATGTGGGATGTCTGGAATTCCCCCCAGCCACTGGAATAGTTACCCAACTCAGATGGAATGTACCCAAATAAAGAGAACCAACAGAGGGCACAGAGAGCTAGATGATCTGGGGGATCTGTGATGTACATGTTCATTTGTATATTCTGGTCATTTCTTTAGCTCTTCTTTCTTTCCTCTCCTGTCCCATTTTCCTCTCATTCCTTTTCTACTCTCCACATCATCAACTTTTGAAAAACTTTAAGTTCCTTTCTCTTTCCCACTCTGTTACCCTCTTTATATGTCTTTCTGGGTCCTCCTCCCACTTCTCTTTCAGTAGCGGCTGAGAACTGTCCACTGTGCATAAAACCAAGCCCCCCCCCCCCACCCCAGGGAGCATTCAGAACCAGGAACCAGTGAAGTCATGGCACTGTGGAATGTGTGTGGGTTGGGCTGGTGCTCTGAAAACACTAAACACCTTGCTTGTTTTATACTGTCACCCTCTGGCCAATGTGGCAAACTGCAAGGCTCCCTGACATTATTTTCAATGCACTTCTTTGAAAGTTGGTTTCTCTGTCTTTCTCTGTCTATTGAAAGTAATTTGATATTATACTGTATACTTTTTCAAGGCATGAACTGTTCTAAAAATGTTTTACATTTTAATATGTTTGTCTCCTTCCTGTCTGCAGGTCTGCAGTCTGGTTTCGTCACACTACCCCGCCACTCCCGCCTTGATAAACAGCTGCAGGACGGCACCGGACTGTTCGCTCAGAACTTTAGCTGTGGCTCGCTCCCAGACAACGACGGCTTCGCGCTGACGCGCTCCGACTCCTTCACCTCTTTCACAGTGGACCTTGGCCCCTCCCTCATGAGTGAGGTTCTGGGCATGATTGACAGCCCCAGTTGCCTCACTATGCCCAATCACAACTGGGAGTTGGGGGAAGAGGAGGAAGAGGAGGAGCAGAGCTCTGTGTTTGAGCTGGCTGTTCAGAGCCCCATGCTAAGCTCATCAAACCCTTCCATGTCAAGCACTCCGCTCAAAATGAATGTGAACAACAGGGGGCGCTCTTGCAGCTCAGAGTGGGCAGAGGGAGAGGAGGAGGATGAGAGGTCTCTTAAGACGCCAGACGCATCTATGGGGTCTCCTACACAGGTAGAACCAGTTATGGAAGCTGAGAGGTTCCAGAGGGCAGCTGACGTGCTGGCGCGTCACTACGGGGGAGGCTCCTTCTCCAGGAGTCATCGCAGCGATTCTGCCTCCTCCTCCTCACCCCTCAGCCAGCCTAAAGCCCCCTACGCCTTCCCTGAGGAAGAGGAGATCAAAGTCTGAAACATTTACCAAATGTCTATCCTTGTGAGGAGAAGAACCCTTTTGATCATTAGACTACTTACTGGGTGACATTGGTTCTGAATCCTTGCACTCAAGACCTTCAGAGGGATCCATGTTTTTCTATAAACCTTTTACATGAATGATTTGAATTGGAAAGCTCCTCCTCATAACGATAAGAGCTCTCTTGTCTACCATCTAACAACTGGATCAATACTGTCTCTTGTTCAGTTCTAGAGAAGCTTGTGTAGAGTTTCTCAGACATGATCTGACAGCAACATTGGACAGGGTACATATAAAAAACAACCTTTAAAACATGACAGGTTTCATTATATCTTCATAAGAAATATACCTTATACTAAGCAGATCCCATTAAACTGTCATTACATTCTGGGATGGATCAATCTCTTGATATTGCGCAATTCTGTGCTATAGCAGCTGCAGTACAACAGTCACACAAGATATCGTACAACAACCAGAAGGAAGTACACAGGGATCATGAGCCAAGGCTGTCTGTCAAAAGCACTCATAGTGGTCATTCACAGAAGTAAGGAACATAATATGTTTTATTTTTAGAAGACAAAGGTAGGATTTCCAGCCTAATGACACACTCCTTCTGTGAAAAGGATTGAAAGGGGAAATAAAACATGACTATCTGCAAAACTATTTGTCACAGTATGTGGATACTAAAGGGACAATACATTTTGTTTTGTTTGATTTTGTTTCTATCCACCTGACCTAAATTGACATATCTTCAGTGACAAAATCATCTATGTTTTTTATTCAGAGTTCCGTGGTCACAGTTTTTACTTTCAGTTAGACCTAACACAAAGCCAGTTTCATCATTTATCATTTCCTGAGAAAAGTTTGAAAGGAATAAAGCTTTTCTCACTAATATCTGGAATAATATCTGAGATTGCACTGCATGCTAAAGTTGAAATGAAGGGTGTGTCCTGTAAAATGTATCAAACTAATTTGGGTTACACAGCCCCATAATCGTTTAAACCTATAGCTGCCTTACAGTGATAGTTATTGTCAAGTACTTTTTCCAAGTATGTTTGTTCTCAGTGTTATGTTCATACATGTGAGTATACTTTTTTTTAAATAACAAGGAAAAAAATGCATTGTCATACATGAAGGTAATCAAATTAAGTTGAATATTAGCTATGTTCATAAGACTACAGGCACTCTACTTAAAATGACCAGTACAGACTTGTATGTGATGTCACATATGAATACAGTATGTATACGGAATAAAATATGACTGTATAATTTCATCCATTTACCAGTAGCTGTCGTAGCAGTTATATTCTTAATAAATACAGTTTTTTAATAAGCATGGTTCTGTCCTTTTTGACACATTGAGTGGATAAAGAAAATATACAGAAACAAGCAACAGTGATTTTCAACCAGGAATGGATATTCACTATAGACCAGAGGTAACTTGATTCAGCCGTGGGACAATTTATTTCTGAGTGAATAGGGGGCCGGAACATAATGATAATAATTTGTACACTGCAAATTGACCACAAGTAAGACCAGACAGATATTGTATTTGGAAATAACATTATCATTTCATACCATACATTGAGACACTATCACGTGTCTCTCTACTTATTCAAGGGAATACCTGGGAACAGATTTACAAGATTAACATCATAATTTGTACTAAAAACTACATTAGACATACAAAGAAGGCACTATATTACTATATTGTCCCTTCATTCAGATGTAGAAGCTAAACCCTCAAATTCCACTTTCTGAGATCCCAATGACTAAGAATGAGGACTCAGAGCAGAGACACAGCATCTCTTCCTCTCTCTGTCAACTACTTCCTGCACACACACACCTGAGGTTATCTTGGTGCAAGTAAGATGACATTCCACAAAAGCATTCACAGACAAGCACATGTATAAACACAAATGCACTTTTACATCTACCCACCACAGCCACACACACACAATGCTATGCAATTTCTCGGAGCAAACGAAACTCATTATCCTTGTAAACCTGCTTTATAAAGGTGAGTCATTCAGAACAAACTCTGTCTTCATCATGTGACAGGGTGGGGGAATGCATTCTCAAAGGGCTACAGTTGAAGTCGGAAGCTTACATACACCTTAGCCAAATACATTTAAACTCAGTTTTTCACAATTCCTGACATTTAATCCTTGTAAAAAATTCCCTGTCTTAGGTCAGTTAGGATCACCACTTTATTTTAAGAATGTGAAATGTCAGAATAATAGTAGAGAGAATGATTTATTTCAGCTTTTCTTTCTTTCATCCCATTCCCAGTGGGTCAGAAGTTTACATACACTCAATTAGTATTTGGTAGCATTGCCTTAAAATTGTTTAACTAAGGTCAAACGTTTCAGGTAGCCTTCCACAAGCTTCCCACAATAAGTTGGGTGAATTTTGGCCCATTCCTCCTGACAGAACTGGTGTAACTGAGTCAGGTTTGTAGGCCTCCTTGCCCGCACAGGCTTTTTCAGTTCTGCCCACAATTTTTCTATGGGATTGAGGTCAGGGCTTTGTGATGGCCACTCCAATATCTTGACTTGTTGTCCTTAAGCCATTTTGCCACACATTTGGATGTATGCTTGCGGTCATTGTCCATTTGGAAGACCCCATTTGCGACCAAGCTTTATAACATGATGCTGCCACCCCAGTGCTTCAAGGTTGGGATGGTGTTCTTCGGCTTGCAAGCTTCCCCCTATTTCCTCCAAACATAACAATGGTCATTATGGACAAACATTTCTATTTTTGTTTCATCATACCAGAGGACATTTCTCCAAAAAGTACGATCTTTGTCCCCATGTGCAGTTTCAAACCGTAGTCTGGCTTTTTTATGGCGGTTTTGGAGCAGTGGCTTCTTCCTTGCTGAGTGGCCTTTCAAGTTATGTCAATATAGGACTTGTTGAACTGTGGATATAGATACTTTTGTACCTGTTTCCTCCAGCATTTTCTCAAGGTCCTTTGCTGTTGTTATGGGATTGATTTGCACTTTTCGCACCAAAGTACGTTAATCTCTAGGAGACAAAACACGTCTCCTTCCTGAGTGGTATGACGGCTGCGTGGTCCCATGGTGTTTATACTTGAGTACTATTGTTTGTACAGATGAACGTGGTACCTTCAGGCATTTGGAAATTGCTCCCAAGGCTGAACCGGACTTGTGGAGGTCTACAATTTATTTTCTGAGGTCTTGGCGGATTTCTTTAGATTTTCCCAGAATGTCAAGCAAAGAGGCACTGAGTTTGAAGGTAGGCTTTGAAATACATCCACAGGTACACCTCCAATTGACTCAAATTATGTCAATTAGCCTATCAGAAGCTTCTAAAGCCAAGACAGAATTTTCTGGAATTTTCCAAGCTGTTTAAAGGCACAGTCAACTTAGTGTATGTAAACTTCTGACCCACTGGAATTGTGATACAGTGAGTTATAAGTGAAATAATCTGTCTGTAAACAATTGTTGGAAAAATGACTTGTGTCATGCACAAAGTAGATGTCCTAACCTACTTGCCAAAACTATAGTTTGTTAACAAGAAATGTGTGGAGTGATTGAAAAAACGAGTTTTAATGACTCCAACTTAAGTGTATGTAAACTTCCGACTTCAATTGTATATAACTTTTAAATTATTGTCAAATTTATACTGCATTACACAATTAATGAGTTATGTTTCCCTACCACTCCAATAAAGGATTAGATGTCCTAACCTACTGTGGTAACACCTTTGATTGAGATTTGTTTCACTGTTTGGGTGTGTTTGAAGGATCTAAGTTTGTAAGTGCCATTGCATTGAGCGCAGCCATTACACTTGTAATTTCCATCCGGTAGAGGCGTTGTGCAGGGGTATTTTGGGGTGGTAAATCAGAGTTTAACAATTGTGCTCTGAGATTTCTGCCCCGTGAGAATATGTCAGAAAACACATTACCGATCTCAGAATGTGCCAATGTTTGCAAACAAAGTCCCTTAATTTGTTCAGAGCTCTTTATTTGAACCTTTATTTAACTAGGCAAGTCAGTTATGAACAAATTCTTATTTTCAATGACGGCCTAGGAACAGTGGGTTAAATGCCTTGTTCAGGGGCAGAATGACAGATTTTTACCTTGTCAGTTCAGGACTTGATCTTGTCACCTTTCGGTTACAAGTCCAACGCGCTAACCACTAGGCTACCCGCCACCTCACTTTGAATAGCAGGTAGTAAGAATGCTTATTTTTTTCTTTCCTTTTTAATCTGACCATTTTTGTACCCGCTCTCCTTGAATTTACTTTGCATCTCAGCCATATTTCTTTCGAAATCTGATTGTTTTTTGCAAATTCTTTTGATTCGAAAGAATTGGCTGTAGGGAACACTTTTTCAAGGGAAGCAGGTAACAGCTATCAGCCCCCAACAAACTGTTACGATCAGTAGGTTTCCTGTATAGATCAGAGTATAGAACCTTATCCTCACACAAAAAAAGAAAATCAAGGAAACGGATTTGACGTGTGCCAGACTGCATAGAACATCAAATATCAATGAACCGTTCCCATATAATAATGTTAGGCAATATTTTTTTGTTGTTGTTGTACTGTTTCACAAACAAATTAGCATAGTTAGGAGCCAATGGATGATCCCATAGCAGTACTCTTGGTCTGAATAAAGAAATAATTTATAAACATTAAATAGTTTCTAAACATGTGTGAGTACTATTTCAGTAAATGTTATAATGCATGCACTGGAAGGTAGTTCATTAGGGTCACGTTGCAGAAGAAAATGTTCCATGGTTTCAATACCGCCCTCGTGTGGAATATTCGTGTATAACGATTCAACGTCAAAAGTAACTAAAAATGTATTCACAGGGAGAGAATCAAGAGATTCAATAATAGAGATCATACTGCTGGTGTCCTATTATTGTCAAACACACGTTAGTTAGTAATTTTGGCTTGTAAAACTGACGCTCTGGCATTTTCCACATTTTGCACCAGGTTTGGCAATTTACCTGTCTAACGTCAGCTCGTTTGCGCTGGGGTGGGAGGGGTGGGAGGTGGGGACATTTGAGAACCACTCAAATGACCTCTTTTCCCAAATGCAGATGATTACAGCATGGATTTTGTCAGCTGTGGCCATGGCGCAATGCCCATGCATTTTTTTTTTTTTTTGTACATCTTAATCACCAAAGATTTATTAAAACCATGTTTGTGAGCAGCAAAACAGTGAGCGGACATTCCCTTTTTATCTATGTATTGGACATTATTTTAGCCAGTTCCTGTTATTATTTTGGATGTGCGTAAAACCCCCTCCAAGGCCATGTGTCCATATGCCCATCATGGATCGAGAGATGCGATGATGCCGGTGACCCTAGTATTTAGAAACGTTTAAGTTATTTTCCTGTACAATTTCTTGTTTTACGTTTCCTTTAATTCAAAATCAGGCCATCAATAGGCTATCCTACTACAACAAAGTCTGGTTCATCTGCGTCGGTGCATATTTTTTTTAAATCCTGGCCATGCATTTGTCAAGCAGCCTATCAATAAAATGTTTTAAAATGGTCTACTCATCAGAGTGCCTTGAAATATTTTGGAGGTTTTTGCCCGCATGCTTTTGTATAATTCACAATTCACACACTGTACCTGCGCCGTTACACTCAAACGCCACTGAATTGGTGGAACTTTTGATTTCACCTAATTTTAACATTGTCATAAGAAGCACATGTTCAACTTAATAAAGAAACGAGTTTTTCCGTCTCAATAGGTTATCTCGTTGTGACAGGGGGAATGGAAGCGTGTTGTGTGTAACAGGGAGTGGCAATTGAATGCAAGCTTAATATATATATTTTTTAGTTAACAATTCTAGCCTGTCTATCAATGGGTAAAGGGTTGACGTGTTATGCTCGACCTGCTCAGTTTGACCACAAAACACCAGAAAATTGCCAAAAAGAGTAGAACCAGTTCACCTGCTTTTACACTATGGTTTGACTATGATTTTCAATGTTCCTTTTGAAAGAAATTATATTGAAAAAGGAATAATTTCATAATATTAAAATGAGAGTTCAGTTCCTGTAACAGGGACGTAAATGAATCACTAATCACATGAAATAAATAATTATATTCCGAAATGACTTAGTCAAAGCTACAAAATAACTAGGGCTTTACAATGATGGTGAACACTTTGAGAAATGTTGGGGTTAAGTGGATTAAAATCTTCCTAGAAGTCACAGAGGGTGCATGGAGGGACATGTCAAAATGCAGAATTTTGGCACTTTAGCAAATCTTTCTTAATATTTTTTAAAAATCAGATTTATTGCATTCTCTATGTGGTCTATATGAAAGGGCACTTAATTTAATATAAACGGCTTATAAAATGCAATATTAGTGCACAATTTCTACCTAAAATATCAAAGGGTTATGGCACTTTTAGTGGAACGACCCACCGGCATACTTAATTTCGCGTGTTCAAATATCCATCCCCATTTTCAAAGAACGCGTCTCGTCCGAATACCAAAGCCACGCTCCTTCAAATGTATTTAAATGTTTCAGTCCTATAATGTCATATCAACGGCAAAAGTATATTGCCTATTGAGAACGTGACTCGCACATTAAATACAATTAGTAAGAGCCTTTTTATTTCTGGAGAAGTGCGACTGTGATGTGTAAAGACATGTAGACCTACATGTTGAAGCCAACTAGAACAATGTGGATTGCAAATAGCATATTTAGCAAAACTGGATGCATTTTATTGTTGCTATTATTCGTTACTGTATGCTATTTAATAATTGTATCAATCCACAATATTGCGTGCCTTCCAGACGAATAGGAGTTGATTATAATGCAAAGACTGTTAATAATCTACACAATTTGAGACAACCGCATGCAGTATAAAGCCATGAAGAACGTTGATTGGCCTGTGAGTGGTCAAGCTCTTGTCACACTTACAATTTATTTATTCATCCAAACCCTGCCCTTTTGCGTCACCGCCAGCATTTGAAATATTTCTGCCACACCCACAATTTGACAGCACTGCGTGATTGCACTAAGAGTTACCATTGTTAGATTTGTTAAAATAGAACCATGTGAATATTAAATCTTGAAATATCCTAACAAAAAACAACTCTCCTGTCTCTGTCTATACCTAACAGACATTGAAAACGAAAGTGATGATTTGGTGGATCGTTGTGAGGAAAGTTTAACCCCCACTTGCACAATTCCTTAGGCTCATCAAGATCAAGATACCATGGTTCACCTGGATCACTTTACTGACACCCATATTTCAAGAAACGTGGATAATGTTGACACAGTGAGCAAGAAAGCTGTAAGAAATATTGCAACAGCAGTGTTTATACTATTGTTAAACAATTGGGGGGTCATTGAAATGTTCAAGATAAGTGATATTGTGTTTCCTGTACAAGTAAGGTTAAACCTCTTTCAAGAATACTTGGCAATTTGGACCAACATCTCTCAGTAGTTAGAGCTTTTGTGTTAAAGCACGGCAACTATTTCTACAGTTGGAGCCTGAGGCCCTTGACATCACAGACATTGAGAGTCAACACAGCACAGACAAGCAAGACTGATGAAGAAAATAAAGAAATCATAACATCTTCTAATTTCCCAGAAAGTGGTAAGAAATTTACTTACAATTATAAGTAAGACAGGTGAGATTGTTTTAGTCAACCATCATGTCATAGCATTGTACGTGATTTACAGCTAACTTACAGTATGTACATTTAATTGTTCTTATAATAATTTTTCAGTGACACCTGTTCTGACAATTGCATTGATTGGTGGCACTGATTCTATGGAGATTGAATCTGGAAATCTCCTTCTTGGTCAAGATGATCTACCAGCAGCAGAACTCTCACAGATAGCACCCAGGATGTGTGATTTGTCCGGTCGTTGTGTCTCTGTCATCAACATGCTGGGCTTGCAGAGTTCTGAACTTACCCAGGAGAATCACAAATGTCCACTTGTGCATAAGCAGGGTATCAATACTGTCCTCTGACTTCTACCATTGGGTCAGCATATTGATGAATTCAAAATGGGAGTGGGGTGGCTGGAAAGAATGCTTGGAGAGGGAGCCCTTGCCTTTACAATAATCGTCTTTACCCACAAGAATGAGCAAGACTTTGGGTTGGGTGATCTAAAGGACAACAATGATCTGATGGATCTCATAGAAATGTGTAGAAATAGGTATCTCACCTCCAAAAAGAGTATGAATGATCCAATCGAGATTTCAACATTACTTGAACAGATAGACCTCATGGTGTCTGAAAATGATCCATGCTGCTACACAAGATAAATGTATGATGAAGAGATCAGGTAACGGCAACTGAAAACAGATTGGGGTGACCGATCACAAAGCGAGGAGAAAACTGCATCAGGTATGTCCTCAATGCATTTGTTGCAGCAGCCGCATATTAAAAAAGGCAGAGTGTGAATTATACGGTGACATTCGAGGGGGGGGGGGTCTATTTTTTTCAGAGAGCACTGTGTGCACTGTGCACTCACACCATTTGATGCATGGAAAGAGACATCTGTTACAAAACACCAAAAAGTGTAATGACATTTGGCGATTGTCATTGACCACGTTTACATGCAAATCAAATCAAGCTTTATACAGCACATTTCAGAAATGGAATGAAACGCAATGTGCTTGACAGGAAAAAACTATAAAAATAAAAGCTGCAATATTTACTACACAACAAACATAAGGTAAAAAACAAAATAATGACACAAACTGAACAACTAAAAAGCACCCTAAGGAAAAGCAAAGCTAAAAATATATGTTTTAAGATCTATTTGAAATATGTCCACAGTTTCGGCCCCCCTCAGGTTCTATGGGAGGCTCTCCATGCCTCTTGGTCCTAGACTTTGGGATAGTTAAAAGGACAGTGCCAGAGGACCTGAGGGACCTACTGGGTACATAACTTAAAAGCATGTCTGACATGTATTGGGGTGAACAATCGTGGATTGATTTAAAAACCAAGAGAAGAATCTTAAAATGAATTCTAAAACTCACAGGCAGCCAGTGCAGAGACCTTTAAACCGATGTAATGTGTGCTCTCTGTCTGGTCTTGGTCAGTACTCGTGCTGCAGCATTCTGTATGTTTTGCAGTTGACCAATGGCTTTCTTGGGTAGACCAGACAGGAGAGCATTACAGTAGTCTAGCCTACTTGTAATAAAAGCATGGATGAGTCTCTCTGTATCAGCCTGAGAGAGAAACGGCCACACCTTGGCAATGTTCCTCAGGTGGTAAAAAGCTATTTTGGTCACATTCCTAATGTGTGACTCAAAATGTAGTCCAGAATCAAAAATAACACCAAGATTTTTTACCTGGTGTTTTTTCTTTATTGCCCGTGAATTCAAATGTGCGGCTAGATTCTCTCTCTGTGCTTTGGTTCCAACAATAAGTACATTGGTCTTTAATTGGAGGAAGTTATGAGCCAACCAAGTATTTAAATCACTAATACAGTCTAATAATTTATCCATGGCGCTAAAATCCTCTGGTGACACAGAAATGTAAAGTTGTGTATCGTCTGCGTAGCAGTGAAAATCAATGCTGTGCTTTCTGATAACGCTGCCAAGGGGTAACATATATAAACTGAACAGTACCAGACCCAAACTCGAAACTTGTGGAACGCCACATGTGATATGTATTTTCTCTGAGTTATGTTCACCAAGGGTCACAAAAAACTCTCGACCGGTTAAATAGGTCTAAAACCAATTTAGAACCGGAGAGGCCAACCCACCTCTCCAGTCTGTCCAGAAGGACATCATGGTCAACAGCGTCGAATGCAGCACTTAAATCTAAGAGTACAAGGACAGAGAGCTGTTTGGCATCTGTGTTGGCTCTATAATAATTTACTACCTTAACTAAGGCTGTCTCTGTGCTGGGCACAATAACCACATTGGATTTTTTTTTTTAAATACAGTTGGCACTTAAAAAATCATTTAGCTGTTTGAACTCCAATTTCTCCAGAACTCTGCTTAAGAATGGAAGGTTGGAGATTGGCCAAAAATTGCTAAAAGCTGAAGAATCTAGATTATTTTTATTCAGAAGGGCTTTCACCATAGCAGTTTTTAGTGCACACCAATATCCCGTTATTATTCGGGATACTTAAGTATTCTGTTTTTGAGTTGAGGCATATGAACATCATATCCCGTTTACAATAACCCAAAAAGCTTGTATCCCGTTTATGTAAAACCTGGATAAAATGCCTGGGATATGATAATCTTAGACGGAATACTGTGGTATGTAAACATCTTATCCCGTTTACTGTTATTTTTCACAGTCTGTGCAGGCTCAGTTTCACATATCATGGGTGTTGTGTGATGTTTTCATCTGATTGCCAAACAAATCACTTCAAAAAGTAGGTTTGATCCACCATAATCATTTCATAATAATTTATTTTGATGATACTCATACTGCACCGTATTGCCTACTGGCTATTTTCACCCCTAATTTAGACAAGTTTCAATGACAATGACAGTTACATGCAAGAAATAGCAACTCATGTCAAAGAAAGCATGAAGGAATTTGAATCTAAGATAAGAAAATATGCATTCAAAAAGGAATTTACGATTGATCTTTCACTTCATGTATGTGAGCTTGCAGGAAGTAAGTTAGCAGATTCCCATAACAAATTCAGAAGCAACAATGATGCCCTTACTTACCTGGAGCAGAAGAGAACACAGTACAACAAGATTTTCAAAAGACACTGCAAAGGTTCCTCATCTGCAGCTGTGTTTGCTGAGTGAATTTGCAACACACTGAAATAATCGATTGTACAGGCGGTCTATGACCAGACGGCCATTGACTTGGCTGGAGAAATGCAATTAAGTCACCCACCATTCAGTGGAAACAGGTCTAACACGGAGAAACACATCCTGACATCACTGGCGGAGGAGAATTTTGACAAGTTCATGACCTACATTCACAACCCAAGGAAACACTTTGAGAAATCTATGAGAGAGAATGTAGAGAAATATATGCTCACAAAAAGGTCCAAAGTCCTTGCCTTGATTGAAGGGAACATAAAAGTTAAAGAGCAGTGTGTGAGCCATGCAGTGCATACAGCAACAAGACGGTCAAAAACAGGAATGGAGACACCAACATGTGGCTTAGAGAGTTTTCCAGTGCTCTAAAAGATGAGCTGAAATTTGCAGAAAATCATTTCAGTGATTTCTGTGACATAACCGACTTTGACTTCCTCGAAGAAGAGGTAAGGGAAGGTCTTGCCAACAGAATCATGGAGATCAACAGAAGCCTCAGCAATGTGTCACTCCTGAACATGAAGCAGTTCAGGGAGAGGCCAGATGAGATTCTGATCAAGCATTTTTGTGATTGCTGCTGGGTAAGGTGTCCCTTCTGTAAAGCCATCTGCACAAACACCATGGAGGGGCACAAACCGAAGGATCACAATGTCCCTTTTCATCGCCCTAAACGAATCAATGGATGCCACTTCAAAGACACAGTAGAATTTTGGATAGATTTTTGTACAACTTCAGTAACAAGTAAATGGCCGGTTTTACCCATCCCATGAATCAGAGGATAAATATATTTTGAAAGAATACTGAAAAGCTGGCCCAGGATTTGCTGATTGGAGCATCACACCAGACCTCTCTGAACTTCCATACTGGAAGTGGTTTGTTTGTCGATTTCAAGAAGATCTGGAAAGGTATTATGACCTAAAATTCCAGGGCAAATAGTTCCATAACCTCATCCTCATATTACCCTTGTGTTTAGTGTACGTGCGATTGTAAATATTATTGCAACAAATATACCATACTATGGGAAAAAAGATAAACAGTGATAGACTGTGGTCAACCCAGATACATATTTAATATGTCCAACAGTTCACTAATACATATATTAGAACAATGATTTGATGAATGTCATTGCTCCTGTCCTAACCCATTGATCTAACTAAATCACCCCTCATATATTGGGGTCTAGTAGATTTTGAAAGAAGTAAGTTTGAGGTCTCCTTTGATACGAATGTAGGTAATGACATCTAGGCCTTCACGATTGGGGAACTGGATCTCCTGTCCATCAGGCATCTCCACTTCAAACATGTCGCCCGTCAGCTTCAGCACAATCTTGAGAGGGAGAAACCCCATTTGTTTACATCATTAGTGTTGTAGCACATTCACCCTTACACCCACATGGCCAATTGCAACGAACAAGCTGGACTAAGCATTAGCGCTAGTTTCCTTAAAATGATACTAGCGGGAGATTACATGGACATAGGCCCTAATTGTTTCTGTTATATTGAACACCTGAAACATTATGCCCAAGATTCTCAATTTTTATAGTCAGGATCAAACCCCCCTCCCTCCATATTTTCAACCTCCATTTTCACACCTTGAATGTAGAACCCCTTTGGAGTGGATTGTGGATCTCTCTCTTCTCATCACCCCAGCAGCCGGCAATCTTTGAGTTGCACACGAGCACAGTACCATCAGTGTCATCATTGAAGCGTGGGTTAAAGTGCAGTGCCAGGTCATCTTCATCACAGCCCAGGTCGATCTGGAACCTGGATATGGGAAATAGGAAATCACATAATTCCAGAAACCCTAATACATGTCTGTCTAACATTAATTGATTTCATGCATACAGTATACCAAAACAAAACCATTCTCTGGTCCGTCCTCTCCTCTTTCGAGCAATAATTTGTGAAACTGGTAGTTTATAATTTTTTTATGCATAAGATTAATTTATGGGTCCCTCTGTGTGATATAAACACAAAAAACAGTTAAATGCAGCTCCCAAGTGGTGCAGACACTGCATCTCAGTGCAAGAGGCGTCACTGCAGTACCTGGTTCGAATCCAGGCTGCATCACATCCGGCTGTGATTGGGAGTCCCATAGGGCGGCTCACAATTGGCCCAGCATCGTCCGGGTTTGGCAGGGGTAGGCCGTCATTGTAACCAAGAATTTGTTCATAACTGACTTTCCTAGTTAAATAAAATAAAAGTGTTTACATGTACCTCTCAGCCTCATCCATAATCCTCCCCTGTACTTTGAACTGGTCTCCAGCTCTCAGCTCCACATGCTTCAGCTCAAGTTCCTATGAAGAACCATATAATTAAATTGAGTGCTTTTGAACATAAGGTAAAGGTGATTTTGTATTTTAATATGTCATGTTGGGTTATAAAATATTTAATGACTGACTTTTAATAATCATTGGAATCACAATGTACAGTGCATGCATAGATTACTTTTTCAACAATTACCATGTTGTCAAAACATAATCAAGACTCAAGGGCCTGACCGTTTAAATTAATTCACTCAGCAACACATATCTGAGTGCAGTAAGCATGTAGGCCACTATGGCTGCGTTTACACAGGCAGCCCAATTCTGATCTTTTCTCACAAAAGATAAGATTTGGGCTGCCTGTATAAACACAGCCTCTTCAGTAAGTAACTGCGTGGAATAAAAGTATCAGCATATGCATGAAAGTTAAGACTTACCATTGGCATTACCATGTTGTCACTGGTGGTGAAAGCGGCCCTGCAAGTGGTTTGAGTTGCAAGACGGACTGGGATCGGACAAGATACCGTTATTTCCTGAGATACAGAGAGTAGAATGTTAGTTGCAAGTTTGAACTATCCTTTTATGTGCGCAACCCTCCTCACACAGGTCACTCACTGATTAGCATAATAGTGAGGCGTGCTAAATGATGATTCAATAAATAAATTAAAATTATTCTCTCACTCACACCCTGATACTAGGTTATGAGAAGAAGCTTGGTGGCAGACTGGCAGTGAAGATAGTTGCCTACTAAACTGATGCTTTTACTCACATTGAAAAGCCTGATATTTGATCAAATTCACTCTGATCAGTAATCAACTGTGTAGTGCTGCACTGTATATTATAAACTGGGTGGTTTGAGCCCTGAATGCTGATTGGCTGACAGCCACTAGTGGTGCTGTAATGACAGTGTTTAAAGTAAATGACTGTCCAGTGAAAGATCTCACTTTTAAAAGCTCATGTTGTGTTAACACATACCCAAATAATGTTATCAACTCATCTTTTACTCATATTTTGTGGCCAAAGCATACATTTCAGAAGAAAACACACTTCAAACCCCACCTTAAAGTTGTATCTCAAACAGACCGTTTCAAAAACGCTTGCTATTTCCTCATATAACGTGATGTCACGTTTTTGGCCCAGACGTCTCATTGGCTCATTGGCTGAGCTGGCCATTAAGTCGTTTACTTGTCATTAATATTTTTAACGACTGGTATACGCCCACAGCATTCTGTTGTTTCAAACACAGAAAAGCTGCTTTTTAATATAATAAAAACAATTGAAGGAAATAACTATTTAACTAATATTGTAATTAATTCTAGGTCATATTTAATAGAAATCTGGAAACACTGGACAGTTAAAGTGCATGATCTGCCCTTAACAAATACAACAATGAATAGATTTTATGAATCAACAGTATATTCGGATATATGTGCTGGGAAAGTGTGACTACGTCCCTATCCTATCAACCTTTTAGTCTTTGAATGGTCTTCCAAGTGCAAAACACACAAAAACGCTATTGAAAATATTTTAGAAAAGGCATCAGGTAGAATAAGTAGATGAATCCACAAATACAATTTTATACATATCTTAAATGACAGCGTGTTCATGAATTTTATGATATAACATTGAAATCCAGTCCAAAACAGTATGATCCTTGCTATCTGGAATTCTTGGGATTCCCTACCCCATTGAAGTAGAAACATTAAATGGTTAAGGTAAGGGTTAAGGTTAGGTAAGGATTATGGTTAGGGTAGGGTTTAAGGTAAGGGTGGGACGTCCCAAGGGTTCAGGATAGCGCTGTTTTGAATGTTACTGTTTAATAAATAAAAATATCTATGGGGAAAGAGGAAAAAGGAATCAGTGACAGTTTCCGCCAAATTCCCGGAAGTGACGAGGACAAGTAAACAGAATCTTCTTTTTGACAGATGAATAACCCGTGAAGTGGTCCGAAGAAATACAAAATAATCTAAAACAAAATGTACATTTAAAGAAACATTCCCCAGGGGCATGAGATAAACGTTTGTGTTAAGATAACAACGCGCGTCATCAACTGTCGGAGGTAAATAGCTGGCCAGTGGCCACCTTTCTTTTTTATCATGCTCATTTGCAATATACATACTGCTGACAGCTGCCAACATTGGGTAGCCTAGCAAGCAAGTAAGCTAACAATTTTTTAGGGAAGTGGCTAGCTACGGCGCAGCGTTCCAAGGCACTGCATCGCTGTGCTAGAGGCATCACTACAGACTCTGGTTCGATTCCAGGCTGTATCACAACCGGCCGTGATTGGGAGTCCCATAGGGCGGCGCACAATTGGCCCAGCGTCGTTAGGGTTTGGCCGGGGTAGGCCGTCATTGTAAATAAGAACTTGTTCTTAACTGACTTGCCTGGTTAAATAAAAGCCTAGCTAGTCTTGAACCAGGACCGACTAGCTGTGCTTGTGAAGACGACGATCTCGTCATATTCATCGTCGCCCAGGTACTGGTTCAAGCTAGGCTCAGCTATCTACCGTTGGCTTCATCATTAACTGACTAGCTAATTCCAATTTCTTGCCAGCAAATAAAACTTTCTAGTTATATTTGTTGCCCACATATTCTGTTACACTTACTGTGTCAGCATTGGCAACCTTAACCTGGGATGGAATTTTGTGTGACGTAACTAGTTAATTTTTTTTTTTTATGTCTTTATAGACTAAGATTAATCAATGCCATTCTTGTTTTCCTCTTAGCCAGATTATACAGGATAAACAGTCCTGGAATGTTCACAGACATGGACTATGAGTTGGAGGAGGACAAACTGTAAGTAAATATGATTTGCATCCTTTTCATGTTCTACATGTGAAAACAGGTTTTTATATATATACACTGCTCAAAAAAATAAAGGGAACACTAAAATAACACATCCTAGATCTGAATGAATGAAATATTCTTATTAAATAGTTTTTTCTTTACATAGTTGAATGTGCTGACAACAAAATCACACAAAAATGATCAATGGAAATCAAATTTATCAACCCATGGAGGTCTGGATTTGGAGTCACACTCAAAATTAAAGTGGAAAACCACACTACATGCTGATCCAACTTTGATGTAATGTCCTTAAAACAAGTCAAAATGAGGCTCAGTAGTGTGTGTGGCCTCCACGTGCCTGTATGACCTCCCTACAACGCCTGGGCATGCTCCTGATGAGGTGGCGGATGGTCTCCTGAGGGATCTCCTCCCAGACCTGGACTAAAGCATCCGCCAACTCCTGGACAGTCTGTGGTGCAACGTGGCGTTGGTGGATGGAGCGAGACATGATGTCCCAGATGTGCTCAATTGGATTCAGGTCTGGGGAACGGACAGGCCAGTCCATAGCATCAATGCCTTCCTCTTGCAGGAACTGCTGACACACTCCAGCCACATGAGGTCTAGCATTGTCTTGCATTAGGAGGAACCCAGGGCCAACCGCACCAGCAAATGGTCTCACAAGGGGTCTGAGGATCTCATCTCGGTACCTAATGGCAGTCAGGCTACCTCTGGCGAGCACATGGAGGGCTGTGCGGCCCCCCAAAGAAATGCCACCCCACACCATGACTGACCCACCGCCAAACCGGTCATGCTGGAGGATGTTGCAGGCAGCAGAACGTTCTCCACGGCGTCTCCAGACTCTGTCACGTCTGTCACATGTGCTCATGTGCTCAGTGTGAACCTGCTTTCATCTGTGAAGAGCACAGGGCGCCAGTGGCGAATTTGCCAATCTTGGTGTTCTCTGGCAAATGCCAAACGTCCTGCACGGTGTTGGGCTGTAAGCACAACCCCCACCTGTGGACGCCGGGCCCTCATACCACCCTCATGGAGTCTGTTTCTGACCGTTTGAGCAGACACATGCACGTTTGTGGCCTGCTGGAGGTCATTTTGCAGGGCTCTGGCAGTGCTCCACCTGCTCCTCCTTGCACAAAGGCGGAGGTAGCGGTCCTGCTGCTGGGTTGTTGCCCTCCTACGGCCTCCTCCATGTCTCCTGATGTACTGGCCTGTCTCCTGGTAGCGCCTCCATGCTCTGGACACTACGCTGACAGACACAGCAAACCTTCTTGCCACAGCTCGCATTGATGTGCCATCCTGGATGAGCTGCACTACCTGAGCCACTTGTGTGGGTTGTAGACTCCGTCTCATGCTACCACTAGAGTGAAAGCACCGCCAGCATTCAAAAGTGACCAAAACATCAGCCAGGAAGCATAGGAACTGAGAAGTGGTCTGTGGTCACCACCTGCAGAACCACTCCTTTATTGGGGGTGTCTTGCTAATTGCCTATAATTTCCACCTTTTGTCTATTCCATTTGCACAACAGCATGTGAAATTTATTGTCAATCAGTGTTGCTTCCTAAGTGGACAGTTTGATTTCACAGAAGTGTGATTGACTTGGAGTTACATTGTGTTGTTTAAGTGTTCCCTTTATTTTGTTGAGCAGTGTATATATATATATATATGCAAACATTTCTAACAGAAATACCTTATTTACATAAGTATTCAGACCCTTTGCCATGAGACTCGAAATTGAGCTCAGGTGCATCCTGTTTCCATTGATCATCCTTGAGATGTTTCTACAACTTGATTGGAGTCAACTTGTGGTAAATTCAATTGATTGGACATCATTTGGAAAGGCACACACTTGTCTATATAAGGTCCCACAGTTGACAGTGCATGGCTGAGCAAAAACCAAGCCATGAGGTTGAAGGAATTGTCTGTAGTGCTTCGAGACAGGATTGTGTCAAGACAGAGATCTGGGGAAGGGTACCAAAAAATGTCTGCAGCATTGAAGGTCCCCAACAACAGTTGCCTCCATCATTCTTATATGGAGGAAGTTTGGAACCACCAAGACTCTTCCTAGAGCTGGCCGCCTGGCCAAACTGACCAACAACCCGACGGTCACGCTGACAGAGCTCCAGAGTTCCTCTGTGGAGATGGGAGAACCTTCCAGAAGGACAACCGTCTCTGCAGCACTCCACCAATCAGGCTTTTATGGTAGAGTGGCTTGACTGAAGCCATTCCTCCAGTAAAAGGCACAAGACAGTCCGCTTGGAGTTTGCCAAAAGGCACCTAAAGGAATCTGACCATGAGAAACAAGATTCTCTAGTCTGATGAAACCAAGATTGAACTCTTTGGCCTGAATGCCAAGCATCACATCAGGGGGGAACCAGGCACCGCTCATCACCTGGCCAATACCATCCCTACGGTGGCAGCATCATGCTTTGGGGATGTTTTTCAGTAGCAGGGACTCAGAGACTCGTCAGGATCAAAGGAAAGATGAACGGAGCAAAGTACAGAGAGATCCTTGATGAAAACCTGCTCCAGAGCGCTCAGGACCTCAGACTCGGGCGAAGGTTCACCTTGACAACAATGACCCAAAGCACACAGCCAAGACAACGCAGGAGTGGCTTCGGGACAAGTCTCTGAATGTCCTTGAGTGGCCCAGCCAAAGCCCGGACTTGAACCTGATCAAACATCTCTTGAGAGACCTGAAAATAATGGGAGAAACTCCCCAAATACAGGTGTGCCAAGCTTGTAGCGTCATACCCAAGAAGACTTGAGGCTGTAATCGCTGCCAAAGGTGCTTCATCAAAGTACTGAGTAAAGGGTATTTGCTTTGCCATTATGGGGGTATTGTGTGTAGATTGATGAAGGAAAAAAACGATTTAATACATTTTAGAATAAGGCTGTAACGTACCAAAAAGTGAAGGGGTCTGAATACTTTCCAAATGCACTGTACATCTAATCTAATTGGCTTTGACAGCGCTTGCTTTCCCAAATCATATTGTAGACACTAGACAGACAATGTATTAAAAAGATCTCCAATTATTCTTCAACAGGGGGATCCCTACAGTCCCTGGGACTATATCCCTGAAGAAGGATGCTCAGAACCTGATAGGGATCAGCATCGGGGGTGGGGCGCAGTACTGTCCCTGTCTCTACATTGTACAGGTATTATGTACCTCTATACTGTACCTCAGTCCATTAGAGCGGTTGTTTGGTTCAGTAGCTATGTATCCAGAGTGTTAACTAAATCAGAAACATTAGATTATAGATGCATTGTATAAACCATTATCTTGAACTTTCTTAAAGCAGTTTGTTTTAAGGCTTATGGCTTGGTTTTTGTCATTATTGGATCTATTCTTTACCTGTAACTGGGATCTCTGTCAGGTCTTTGACAACACCCCTGCTGCTCTGGAGGGGACTCTGGCGGCTGGCGATGAGATCACAGGAGTGAACGGCAAACCTGTGAAGGGCAAGACAAAGGTGGAGGTGGCAAAGATGATTCAGGCTGTCCAGGTACAATAAGAGGGCTTGGAATCAGCTTTTCAATCATTTTTGGTTTGATACTGCAAAAGACTACAAACCAGTTAGTGTATTTCCTATAGTTATTTTTTTGTTAGCCACACAACCCAAACCATGTACCAACACTGACAAGACTAACAAGACTAACACTTACCAGTAGATAAAAATAAAGTCCAAAGCCACAGTATTTAATTCTGGATTCTGTGTTTTTTAGCAGTAAATTACCAGTCAGTCTGAAAAGGGCTGCGGTCACTACTAGATGTTAAATAATATGGACACCTCAGATCATTCAGCGGAGCTAGTGAGAACAGGACAATAGCCAGGAGTTTGGACCCTCACGTCACCAGTGTGGAGTGGCACTGTTGTTTTTAAATCCATTGTGATGACACAGGAAGCTATGCGAGTTCAATGACTACCCCACCATGGTCTGTGCTCAGGATTAGAGAGATGGGGAGAGATGCTCCACTGTCTGTATAAAGGATTAGTATGTGCCATTGTTGCCCTTAGGTTTCGCTGACTCTTTCATTTTTTTGCATGCTATGCCCACTGAGCTTAAATTGTCACAGTGGTATTTATTGATATTACTTGCAAACTTTGTGCAGTTTTATCAGAGGATCTGTAATTCTTATGTTCCTGCACTTGCAGAAGCACCTTTGTTTGGCTTAAAGACTGCTATATTGTGCAGTCTTGTCCTTCATGATTTTCAGTTGAAATTAGTTGCAGACACACTTTGTACACATGGATTGTTTGGCAATACCTGGTTGACTATAACCTGCCTGTAACGCGAGTCCCCAGACTAACCAGGGGAGAAAGCCAATGTCAGGTTAGGTAGATCTATCAATACTGTATTGCCTGGGGGAACTCCATAGGCTATATATTTTAGTTAGAGTAATATGACCCCTGGGGGAAGTGTCTGTAGATTTGCACCATGGTTTTAATTATACTGAGGTGGTGTTTGAGTGACTGTCTTATCTCTTCCATTCATTCCTCTTGTCTTTGCAGGGAGAAGCAACAATCCACTACAACAAGCTGCAGGCTGACCCCAAACAGGGGAAGTCACTGGACATAGGTAACAGTCGCAGAATACATCTCTAAAATATACAGGTAATTGACAAAATAAAGGAAACACCAACATAGTGTCTTAATAGGACGTTGGGCCACCACAAGCCGCTAGAACAGATTCAAACCTCCTTGGCATAGATTCTACAAGTGTCTGGAACTCTACTGGAGGGATGCGACACCATTCTTCTACAAGAAATTCCATAATTTGTTGTTTTGTTGATGGTGGTGGAAAATGCTGTCTCAGGCGCTGCTCCAGAATCTCCCATAAGTGTTCAATGGGGTTGAGATCGGGTGACTGGCACGGCCGTGGCATATCGTGAAACATCAGCAAATTGAGCAGTCTTCGTCACTGAAGCTCTTGTCAAACTTGCCCCAACAATCATCCCTCTTGCAAAGTCACTAAGATATTTTCTAGCCATGGTAGCCAAAATATTGGGCAACTGGGCCTGCCTAGCATTTTTATACATGACTCTAATTCCACAACTGTGTGGAAGCACCTACTTTCAATATACAGTACATTGTATCCCTCATTTACTCAAGTGTTTCCTTTATGTTGGCAGTTTCCTATATATGGGTAGAGTACCATTCTTACTCACCAGACCGACAGATGCTACCGTCATAGTATGTTTTTACATTGTGATGTGTGTTATCTGGTGTGTTTTAGTGCTGAAGAAGGTGAAGCACCGCCTGGTGGAGAACATGAGCTCTGGTACAGCTGACGCTCTGGGGCTCAGCAGAGCCATACTCTGCAATGGTGAGACTGGGACAAAACACGCTGTCCATCCGTCTGGCCATGTTATAGATTTCTATTATTTCTGACTTTACTTTCCTCATTGCATACACTTGAAGCCAATTACAGTCAATTGAAGCCAATTTAGTTGACATCACCCCTAAGATACTGGCCCTGTCCGAATAACTATACTAGCGTACTACATACTTAAACTATATACTCATTTCGGCATTTGATCTTGCAGAATACCAAAATGAACGAATGGCGGGAGTCAACGCAATCACGTATTAGATGACTCATTCGGAGTACTATTTAAAATATGTCACAACTTTTTTTCAGATGCTATCTAGTATGCTAGTATGGGTATTCGGACACGGCCACTGCATAAGCTCTGTGCAATCTCATGATGACTGATATCATCTGAGAGGACCGGAGAGGGGCACTATGCTACTACTGTAAGTGTCCTCATACTAGGCCCTTTTCTTTTTCAGATGGTCTGGTGAAGAGACTGGAGGAGTTGGAGAAAACAGCAGAGCTGTACAAAGGTCTTTTTTAAATGATTGTAATGTTATTATGTGTGACATTCTTCATACGTTCTCCCCTCTTCATGCACCACTGTCCTTGTTTGTCTCTTTACAGGCCTGATGGAGCACACGAAAAGACTGCTCAGAGCCTTCTTTGAACTCTCTCAGACACACAGAGGTGAGTTACCACGCCTTGAAACTACACAAACATTATATTAAACTACAGATCTAGACACAATATAACCATGTACTATGATCATACTCAAGCTCCCTCACACTGAAAGTGAACAGGTTTGTATTTACAGTAATGTGTTGCATGCCATGAGACTGGATGATGTTTGATTGTTCCACTCTCTCCCTCTGCCTGGACGACCCTCAGCGTTTGGGGATGTGTTCTCTGTGATCGGGGTACGGGAGCCTCAGGCTGCAGCCAGTGAGGCCTTTGTGAAGTTTGCTGAGGCCCATCGCAACATGGAGAAGTACGGTATCCAGCTGCTAAAGACCATCAAGCCAGTGAGTAGTAGAAGACATTAACAAACAGTCAAATCAATACACAAACCATTAACAGGATTCATATGCCAACACCCCAACAAGCTTGCATTCACTCCTGCATATACCTAGATTAGATAACTTACATCCCCACACATCCATATATATATTGGGAATCAATTAATCATGTTCCTCTCTGTCTCCTGTTTTGTAGATGCTCCATGACCTGAACACCTACCTTCATAAGGCTATACCAGACACCAAGCTCACCATCCGCAAATACCTGGACGTCAAATTTGAGTACTTGGTGAGAGCAGACCCCTTATTCAAAATGTCAACATTGATCAACTAAAAACAGGGTCTAAACTGAACCGAAGCGTTTATTTCTAATGTGTTAGTCATTGGTGTAAAGGTTAATCCATTTTGTGTTCCAGTCTTACTGTCTGAAAGTGAAGGAGATGGACGATGAAGAGTACAGCTGCATTGTGAGTACCTTACCTTACTTCCTATGCCTGTAGTCCACACAGAAACACTGATGTCATTGAGTAACAAAGTGGATCTATGTAGCGTGTTTAATTTAGTTTTTCTTATATATCTGTGTGTTTCCTTAGGCGATGGGAGAGCCTATGTATCGCGTCGGCACCGGGAACTACGAGTACCGGCTTGTGCTGCGGTGTCGACAGGAGGCCCGTGCTCGGTTCGCCAAGATGAGAAAGGATGTGCTGGAGAAGATTGAGCTACTGGACCAGAAACATGGTTTGTTCTCTCTCTGTGTCTGTCTACCTAGGAGAATCATCCTCTCCATTAACGCTCTGTCCAGCTACCTGTAATAAGTGGACAGAGTATCTCTCCAAACAGTCTCTCTCTGTTTGCCCATTACTAATGGATATAAGCCTTCCCACTAGGCAAAAACTGGGTATATCAACGTTGTTTCCACATGGAAAACTGATTGGATTTGCAAAATCATCAACGCAAGGGAATGTTGTATTTTTTCCCCCACCCAACTTTATAATAATTATTTTAGATTGAGGTTTCAACTAACTTGAATTCAACAATCAAATGTAAATCAAAACTAGACGTTGAACTGACATCTGTGCCCAGTGTGGGTAAATTTTATCCAATGTATGATCAGTCCCTCTCTCCCTGCTTCACGATATACTAATGTATCAGGCTGAGCGTTTCTCGGCACAGATGGCCTACTAATTGTAAACAACCCTTTCTTTGACATCTGCACTGCTAGGAAATACCAGATCTGTCTAAAGTGTGGTATAAAGGTAGGGTGCGTGTTAACACCCTTTTCCCTTCCTGCTTCCCTTCAGTCCAGGACATCGTGTTCCAGCTGCAGCGTTTTGTGTCAGGCATGTCGCGCTACTACGACGAGTGCTACGCCGTGCTGAAGGATGCTGACGTCTTCCCCATCGAGGTGGACCTCTCACGCACAATGATCAACTACGGCAGCCAGTCACGCTCCTTCACAGAAGAAGAGGAAGAGGAGGAGGGAGGAGGAAGTGAAGAACAGGATGGGGGTGCTGGCAAGCAGGCTGAGAACGGTGCTGAAAAACTGATTGATGATTATTGAGAGTTAATGATTGTTTTCTGGAGCAAAATTCCACCTACATCTATCAACTGCCACTCTGCATTTACTTAGCAATGATTAGTTAAATATGTGGAAATGGTCAGCAAAGTCATCACAATGGAAAATACTACTGTGAATTGCTGCTATTCAACTGTACTGGAACTAACTATTGCAACCTACTGTAACCAATACCATTTCCACAACTGACAGCCATCACTGTAACTAACTTTGTGGGGCTTGAATTGATTCAATGGGTTTTTTCTGGGTCAGTTTATTCTGCAAGTTTATTTCTAGTTCCTACCAAACACGCATATCAGATTGGTGGATGATATTTCCCTAAAAAAAATGTTATATCGTTGCTAAATGAGTGCAGCATAGTATGTTAAAGAATGATTGAGCAAAGTGTATTTTTATCTACAGGTTTTAGGTGCTGATGCTTCAGTTTAGGAGTGTATATATGTTTGGGGTGCCTTCAGTCTCATTTGAATCATATGTGGACAGACGAGTCTATTCTCAACAAGTGGCCAGTCCTGTCTTGATGAGATGACAGCGGTTAAATGCTGTTCCCAATAAAATGATGTAGTCATTTGGGGCGAGCACATGATTAAGAGTGATCATTAACCAGGGCTGGCCACAGACCAAAATAGGACTCATTTTCCATTGACACAAGCCCTGATGTTACAAGTTTATCAGTCCCACTCAATATTTTGCATTCTATCTGCACTAAACCACATGGAATTTTAATGGGGTAGCTGAACAGAGTGAGGTACAAATCACTTGTAAAGGATGAGAGGGCAAGGTTCAGCCCAAACAGCATTTTAAACTGAATGAAGGAACCTCGGTCAAATTAAATGTTATAATTCCAGTGTGTTTTTTGTTACTTGTCTTTTTCTGTCATTGTTAAGGATTTCTCTGTCTCGCTGCTGCACCCGATGCTAGATTCTCAGCCCCACTACAGTTTAATAATCGTAAAACAAGTGCAGTAGAGGGCTGTGTTCTTTCAAATTGGAATGTATTTAATCAAAGGGACCTTTGTCTTATGTTTTGATTTGTCAACTACTGAACTGTATTGATTTTGTGCTGAAGCTTTAATCTGGTTACATTGCTACTCTTGCTCAGTTCCACAAACAAAGTGAACCTTGAACATTATACCAATTTGATATTTTTGTGTAAATTGTTTTTATTTTCCTCTATGCTTCATGTATTATTCAAATACAGTATGTATCCATTGTGAAAACCATGGGTTCATAAAGGATTTACAATATAAAGAATATACTGGAATTTACATTGCTGGAGCTTCCAGAATGTCTTATTTTATGAAGATATTGAATATTTTTATTTATTATGGGTGTTTTAATCTTGTGTTTAGCTCTTCTGTCTTTGTTTATGTTACATGTTGTGTGGCAGAAGGATACATTAATTATTCTGATTTAATTAAAGTTTCTGCAAAAAAATATTTGGTAACCATTCTGTGTGTTATTAAGATACAAAATATAACTTGATTGTTTGGATCACATGTTTACATGTGACTTTCTTCGCACGCTTTGAGGATAACACGGTGCCCCCGACGCAGCCCGCTACCAAGGACTGTGGGCTCTCCTTCTCCGTTGCCGACGTGAATAAAACATTTACAGTGGCTTGCGAAAGTATTCACCCCCTTGGCATTTATCCTATTTTGTTGCCTTACAACTTGGAATTAAAATTTATTTTGGGGGAGTTTATCATTTGATTTACACAACATGCCTACCACTTTGAAGATACTAAATATTTTTTATTGTGAAACAAATAAGAAATAAGACACAAAAAAAACTTGAGCATGCATAACTATTCACCCTCCCCAAAGTCAATACTTTGTAGAGCCACCTTTTGCAGCAATTACAGCTGCAAGTCTCTTGAGGTATGTCTCTATAAGCTTGGCACATCTAGCCACTGGGATTTTTGCCCATTCTTCAAGGCAAAACTGCTCCAGTTCCTTCAAGGTGGATGGGTTCCGCTGGTGTACAGCAATCTTTAAGTCATACCACAGATTTTCAATTGGATTGAGGTCTGGGCTTCCCCTTAAACCACTCGAGTGTTGCTTTAACAGTATGCTTAGGGTCATTGTCCTGCTGGAAGGTGAACCTCCGTCCCAGTCTCAAATCTCTGGAGGACTGAAACATGTTTCCCTCAAGAATTTCCCTGTATTTAGCGCCATCCGTCATTCCTTCAATTCTGACCAGTTTGCCAATCCCTGCTGATGAAAAACATCCCCACAGCATGATGCTGCCACCACCATGCTTCACTGTGGGGATGGTTTTCTCAGGGTGATGAGAGGTGTTGGGTTTACGCCAGACATAGCGTTTTGCTTGATGGCCAAAAAGCTAAATTTTAGTCTCATCTGACCAGAGTACCTTCTTCCATATGTTTGGGGAGTCTCCCACATGCCTTTTGGCAAACACCAAACTTGTTTGCTTATTTTTTACTTTAAGCAATGGCTTTTTTCTGGCCACTCTTCCATAAAGCCCAGCTCTGTGAAGTGTGCTGCTTAAAGTGGTCCTATTGACAGATACTCCAATCTCCGCTGTGTAGCTTTGCAGCTCCTTCAGGGTTATCTTTGGTCTCTTTGTTGCCTCTGATTAATGCCCTCCTTGTCTGGTCCATGAGTTTTGGTGGGCAGCCCTCTCTTGGTAGGTTTGTTGTGATGACATATTCTTTCCATTTTTTAATAAAGGATTTAATGATGCTCTGTGGGATGTTCAAAGTTTATGATATTTTTTTATAACCCAACCCTGATCTGTACTTCTCCACAACTTTGTCCCTGACCTGTTTGGAGAGCTCTTTGGTCTTCATTGTGCCCCTTGCTTAGTGGTGTTGCAGACTCTGGGGCCTTTCAGAACAGGTGTATATATACTGAGATCATGTGACAGATCATGTGACACTTAGATTGCACACAGGTGGACTTTATTTAACTAATTCTGTAACTTCTGAAGATAATTGGTTGCGCCAGATCTTATTTAGGGGCTTCATAGCAAAGAGGGTGAAAACATATGCACGCACCAATTTTCCGTTTAAAATATATATATTTTGAAGTTCTTTTTTTCATTTCACTTCACCAATTTGGACTATTTTGTGTATGTCCATTACATGAAATCCAAATAAAAATCTATTTAGATTACAGGTTGTAATGCAACAAAATAGGGAAAATGCCAAGGGGATGAATACTTTGCAAGGCACTGTAAAAGTGTTAACCCTCGCAAGGCTGCCGGCCCAGACGTCATCCCTAACCGTGTCCTCAGAGCATGCGCAGACCAGCTGGCTGGTGTGTTCACGGGCATATTCAATCTCCCTATCCCAGTCTGCTGTCCCCACAGGCTTCAAGATGGCCACCATTGTTCCTGTATCCAAGAAGGCAAAGGTAACTGAACTTAATGACTATCGCCCCGTAGCACTCAACTCTGTCATCATGAAGTGCTTTGAGAGACTAGTCAAGGATCATATTACCTCTACCTTACCTGACACACTAGACCCACTTCAATTTGATAACCGCCCCAATAGATCCACAGTCGATGCAGTCGCCATCACTCTGCACACTGCCCTATCCCATCTGGACAAGAGGAATACCTATGTAAGAATGTTGTTTATTGATTATAGCTCAGCATTCAACACCATAGTACCCTCCAAGCTCATCATTAAGCTCGAGGCCCTGGGTCTGGACTTCCTGAGGGGCCACCCCAGGTGGTAAAGGTAGGAAACATCACCTCCACTCCGCTGATCCTCAACACCAGGGCCCCACAATGGTGCGTGCTCAGCCCCCTCCTGTACTCTCTGTTCACCCATGACTGTGTGGCCAAGCACCCCTCGAACTCAATCATCAAGTCTGCAGACAACACAACATTAGTAGGCTTGATTACCAACGATGACGAGACAGCCTACAGGGAGGAGGTGAGGGCTATGGGAGTGTGATGCCTGGAAAACAACCTCTCACTCAATGTCAACAAAACAAAGGAGATGATCGTGGACTTCAGGAAACAGCAGAGGGTACACCCCCTATCTACATCTACGGGACCGCAGTGGTGAAGGCGGCACAACAGAGCCTCTTCAATCTTTACGTTTACAGATGCACAATTGAAATCATCCTGTTGGGCTGTATCACCGCCTGGTATGGAAACTGCACCGCCTGCAACCGCAAGGCTCTCCAGAGGGTGGGACTGTGCTTTGGCAAAGTGGGTGGGGTTATATCCTGCCTGTTTGGCCCTGTCCAGGGGTATCGTCAGATGGGGCCACAGTGTCTCCCGACCCCTCCTGTCTCAGCCTCCAGTATTTATGCTGCAGTAGTTTATGTGTCGGGGGCTAGGGTCAGTCTGTTATATCTGGAGTATTTCTCCTGTCTTATCCGGTGCCTTGTGTGAATTTAAGTATGCTCTCTCTAATTCTTTCTTTCTCTCTTTCTCGGAGGACCTGAGCCCTAGGACCATGCCTCAGGACTACCTGGCCTGATGACTCCTTGCTGTCCCCAGTCCACCTGGCCGTGCTGCTGCTCCAGTTTCAACTGTTCTGCTTGCGGCTATGGAACCCTGACCTGTTCACCGGACGTGCTACCTGTCCCAGACCTGCTGTTTTCAATTCTAGAGACAGCAGGAGCGGTAGAGATACTCTGAATTATCGGCTATGAAAAGCCAACTGACATTTACTCCTGAGGTGCTGACCTGTTGCACCCTCGACAACCACTGTGATTATTATTATTTGACCCTGCTGGTCATCTATGAACATTTGAACATCTTGGCCATGTTCTGTTATAATCTCCACCCGGCACAGCCAGAAGAGGACTGGCCACCCCTCATAGCCTGGTTCCTCTCTAGGTTTCTTCCTAGGTTCTGGCCTTTCTAGGGAGTTTTTCCTAGCCACCGTGCTTCTACACCCGCATTGCTTGCTGTTTGGGGTTTTAGGCTGGGTTTCTGTACAGCACTTTGAGATATCAGCTGATGTAAGAAGGGCTTTATAAATCAATTTGATTTGATTTGGTGCGGTCTGCCCAACCCATCACCGGGGGCAAACTACCTGCCCTCCAGGACATCTACAGCGCCTGGTGTCACAGGAAGGCCAAAAAGAGCATCAAGGACATCAACCACCTGAGCCACTGCCTGTTCACCCCGCTATCATCCAGAAGGCGAGGTCAGTACAGGTGCATCAAAGCTGGGACCGAGAGACTGAAAAACAGCTCCTATCTCAAGGCCATCCGACTGTTCAACAGCCATCACTAGCACATTAGAGGCTGCTGCCTATAGGCATAGACTAGAAAACACTGGCCACTTTAAGGATTGGAACACTAGTCACTTTAATAGTGTTTACATGTCTTGCATTACTTATCTCATATGTACTGTGTTCTATACTATTCTACGTTATCGTAGTCACTTAATAATGTTTACAAATCTGGTATTACTCATCTGATATGTATATACTGTTTTCTATCCTTCTACGGTATCTTAGTCACTTAATAATGTTTACATATCTTGCATTACTCATCTCATATGTATATACTGTGTTCTATACTATTCTACTGTATCTTAGTCCGTTCCGCTCTGACATTGCTCGGCCATATATGTATATAGTCTTAATTAATTCCTACTTAGATTTGTGTGTATTGGGTATATGTTGTGTAATTTGTTAGATATTACTTGTTAGATATTACTGCACTGTTGGAGCTAGAAGCGCAAGCATTTCGCTACACCCGCAATAACATCTGCTAATCACGTGTATGTGACCAATACATTTTGATTTGATTTGATTTGAAGCTATGCTGTGTATGTTAGGGAAATGAACGTAAACGAATTACTCCAAATTTAAAAGGACACGCCCCCGCATGTTCGCTCGCACGCGCCCCAGTGGCCTAATGGATAAGGCACTGGCCTCCTAAGCCAGGGATTGTGGGTTCGAGTCCCATCTGGGGTGGACCATTCTTTTGCGTCAAATTTCCTTTTCCTTCATTGAAATTATGATTCGATCATTAATCGTATTCTGGATGATATATTTGGTAACGTATGTACATATGACATTAGTGGAGTATATTTGTTTCACTTTGTAGGCTGATGCAATGGGATCTTGCTTCTGGTGAGAAATCCAAAACGGAGGGTAACCAATCAAGGTAAATTCACGTGTGTGTCATAAACAATATTCGCGAGAGCAACAATAGTGGAATCGGCAGGTTCGTCTTTGAAATAAAAGTCCGTCATTGTAACGGATGCAAACTGATAAAAATTGTGAAAACATGCCATAATTGGACTAGATAATGCTACACAAAGTTGGAATGTTGTTATATAAATTCAACAAAAAAATGATTTGTTCATTTGAAGAATATATATTTTTTAATGTGGATATATTTTAATTTAGAATTGTATTGGGGTCATAATTACAGTTTATGCACTGTACAGCCTAACCTATGGATTGTGCACCCAGACATGGGGTATCAGCCTACTCAGTGACACTCACAGAACACAACTGTGAAGAGTTTACACACCAAAAATATACACAGTAGGCTGAATAGCGTGGTGAATTCCCACAGTCTGTCAGGATTTGGCCAGGATTGTTCCGGTTTTGGCCACTAGATGCCCCCATTGTGCTTTTTTGACCCTTTTGTTTTCCCTTGTTTCCAGTTATTATTTGCACCTGTGCCTCGTTTCCCTTGAATATATTTAAACCCTTAGTTTTCCTCAGTTCTTTGCTCTGTGTTTGAAAGTTAGCACCCAGCCCTAGCGATGCTGTGAACATTTGTTGCTTCAGTTGGACTCTTGTGGTACTCTGTTTTTGTTCTCGTTTATTTATTTTTGATTATCTTTTGAGGCTTTTTCCTGCTGTACCTACCACCTTGTGGATTTACCTTTTGACTTGGAGGATTACCTTTTTCTCTTGGAATTACTTTTGATGTTGTGGATTTATATTTTTGCCTGAAGAACTTTCCTTTTTACTTTATTAAAACACCGTCTCAAGTACTGCTGTGTCTGCCTCATCTTCTGGGTTCTGCCGACTATTAGTGGCTCAGTTTGCTAAGTGACTGTTTCTTACACCGGAGACCTGAGTTCGTAACCGGGTCTTGACACGTCAAAGTCCTGCAATAAGAGTTAAGATGCTAATATTTGTGTATTAGTATATTTTTTATTTAACCTTTATTTAACTATAGTTGTGTTCTGTGCATGTCACTGAGTAGGCTGATACCCCATTTCATGGGTGCACTATCCATAGATTAGGCTGTACAGCAGTGGTGGAGAAGTACCCAATTATCATACTTGAGTAAAAGTATAGAAACCTTAATAGAAAGTTACTAAAGTGAAAGTCACCCAGTAAAATACTACTTGAGTAAAAGTCTAAAAGTATTTGGTTCTAAATATACTTAATAAGTATCAAAAGTAGATGTAATTGCTAAAATATACTTAAGTATCAAAAGTATCAAAATAATTAGAAATTCCTTATATTAAGCAAAGCAGACAGCACCATTTTCTTGATAAAAAAATGGATGGATAGCCAGGGGCGCATTCCAACACTCAGACATCATTTATAAATGATGCATTTGTGTTTAGTGAGTCTGCCAGAACAGAGAAAGTAGAGATGACCATGTGTTGTCTTCATAAGTGCGTGACTATTTCCTGTCCTGCTAAGCATTCAAAATGTAACTAGTACTTTTGGGAAAATGTATGGAGTAAAAAGTACATTATTTTCTTTAGGAATGTAGTGAAGTAAAAGTAAACCTTGTAAAAAAATATTAATAGTAAAGTACAGATACCCACAAAACTACTTAAGAAGTACTTTAAAGTACTTTTACTTGAGTACTTTACACCACTGCTGTACAGTGCATATAAGTATGCCCCCAATGCAATTCTGAATTCAAATACATCTGCAGTGCAATTTCAACTAACTTTTTTGTCAAATTAACGAATAATTGTCTTTTGTTGAATTTATATAACAACATTCCAAACTTGTTAAGCACTATCTAATCCAATTGTGGTATAATTCCACTATTTTTATCCGTTTGCGTCAGTTTCAATAAGGAACTTTTATTTTGAAGGCAAATAACTGATTCCACTTATGCTAATATTGTTCTAAACACATTTGTGATAAATTCCCCACCGGCTCCACCAATAAGGAAAATATAAACTTGAACCAGACTTTCAGTTCCCCACTGTTTTTATTTTGTGAATAGTGGGATTTATTCAGGTAACATTCATATCTGTAAATCACGCATTTAAAATCTGTATTTTCTTCGAACGGAAATGAAGAGGCTGTGTCTTTTGTTTTTTTTTGTTGCTGCGACTTTCGCCAGTGCTGACAGTAAGTGAAACATTGTAGCCGAAGTTATTTTGTGAGCTGTATTTGATTACACACAGCGAATGCGTGTATACATGTAGGCTAGACGAAATAGGCTGACATCTCAGATAGTGAAACTTACAGTGAAACGTAAAGGGTTGTACCGTGGTTGAGACAATTTGTTCCATTAAATGCAGAAATGAATCCATTTAAATCAATGATAAACCCAGTAATTTCCAAAGCTCACATCGTGTTTCTGTAATGATTAATTTAATGTTTTTTTACTTAAAAAAAAAAAAACTTTGGCTATCCTGCACAAATGGAGCTAGAAACATAAGCATTTCGCTGCACCTGTGATAACATCTGTAAATCTGTGTACACAACCAATACATTTTTATTTGATAATATCAATTTTAAGAAATCCTCTAATGTTTCTGTGGAAAGTTGACATGTGTATATTGCGTGCTTTACAGAGTTGAAAGCAGCCACAGTGTACTGGGATGCTACACATAAGACTGTCCAACTGAAAGAAGGAGTGATAGAAAAAGAGGGGGATGCATATGGATACCTCAATGACAGCCTCTCTCAAACGGGATGGAGTGTACTGGAGATCCGTGCAGGGTATGGGGAGACCCTTGAGTATGACGAGGTCACCTACTTCCTTGCGGGATACCTAGACGGCTTCCTCACTGCACCGTAAGTGGCTTGGGCATTGTTGCATGTCAATTCAATTTCTGATCGACATTGTCATGTTTAATCTTATTTTGTTTTTCATCAGGCAAATGATTAGGCACTACGCCAACATGTATCCCCAGCTGATCAAGGACCCTGAAGTTTTAGGTCCAGTGGAGCGCTTCATGGTGTGAGGTTTTTTTTTTCTCCTCAGGGATGATGGCCAATAACCATAGTGAAAAGCCAGGTCAGATCTGCATCCTGTCCTTTGAGGGTTTTGAAATGTGCTTGGCTCTATCAGGAAGCAGGACTCGTGGACCAGGGAGCAGGTGAAACTAAACAGGAGCACTGATCCTCTGTGGCACCACACTGGCTTCATAGTGGCCCAGATGGACGGACTTCAGGCGGGGGTCGCACACTGGGCCAAGAAACAAGGGAAAGAGGTACGCTGATATCTAGGAATGGATCAATAGATTCATGGATCATCATTCCTTGGCACAATGTGATCTCTAACCTCTTTCTGCCTGGTGTCTCCCCCACCTTAGCCTCTGACCCTGTTTGCTGTCCAGTTCCTGAATGCGGTGGTAGATCTGCTGGACCTGATTCCAGCCCTCGTCCCTGGCACTGAGCCTCCTCTCGGACATTTCAAATTACCCAGGAATGGGCCACTGCTCTGCCCTCATTAAGGTTAGAGGTCATTCTGCTCTTGCTGTTGTTTATTCTGGACAGATCATTAGTGATATCAAATAGTGTGGATCTGTTCTTGACTTAATATGGTTTTCCCTCTATCCATTACAATCAATGTTTCTATAGTACTCAACACCAGTCTCTCTCTCCCCCTTCTAGATGCTCCCTGGGTTTGAGAACCTGCTGTTTGCCCACTAGCTGGTATACATACGCTGCCACCATGCGCATCTACAAGCACGGGGACTTCTACCTCAGTGAGCCCCACACTGCCACGGGCAAGCTGTCCTTCAGCAGCTACGCAGGTAGGTACAGCACCGTATAATGGCTGCTGTGACAGTATAAACACTACCCGTGGCTGAAGAGATACTTCAATATTTTGGAAGCGCCAGGTGTAGCGCCTCTGCATTTTCATATAAATGTGTATATTTTTTATTCATGAAAACTGTCAATGTTGTTAACATGCTTCAGAATTAAACAGTACAGAAACAGATACTGTGAGACCACCCTCTACACAGGCTTCCTGGTGTCTCTGGATGACTTCTACCTCCTGGGCAATGGCCTGATGATGACCCAGACCACCAACAACGTCTTCAACACGTTCTCTGACCAAGCTCGGGCCCTGCGCAGGGGTGAGGAACACAGATATGGATATAGTACTGCCAATAGATGTACATCTTAAGCATAAACTTAGCAGAGATAAAATCTGTGGAGGAGATGGTAATTGAGCAAGATCTTCCTCTCCTAGGTTACTGGCCCTCCTATAACGTGCCTTTCCACCCAAAGATCTACACCCTGAGTGGCTATGGGAAGATGTGGGAGGAGTACGGGGAGGACTTCTCCTATGACCTCTGCCCCCGGGCCAAGATCTTTCGTCGGGACCAGGCTGAGGTTAAGGACCTGGACTCCCTCAAACACATCATGAGATACAACGGTGCGCCTACGTTCCTTGCCTTTGACTGTGGCCGTTTCTTTTTACTCTGGTTAGCTTTTAGTTATTTCCTTTAGTTAATTTCCTCTCGACATTCTCTCAGCTCTCACTTTGAGTAGCTGTTAACCATGTTCCTTTCTCTTTCAGACTACAAAAATGACCCCTACTCCAAGGGTGACCCATGCAAGTCCATCTGTTGCCGTAATGACCTGATGGAGAAAGACCCCAGCCCAGGAGGATGCTATGACACCAAGGCAGAACTTTTACTAGCATTCATTCAGTTCGATCTCTAAATATTTTAAGATAATGTAATAAACATCTGTCTCTCTCTGTAGGTGACTGATTTCCACATGGCGCAGGATTTCAGAGCGGAGGCGGTGAACGGTCCCACGATGCAGGGCGACCTCCCTCCCTTCTCCTGGGAGGACTTCAATAGCACGGCTCACCAGGGTCTGCCAGACCACTACGACTTCCGCTTCATCAGCATGCAGCCTGCACTCTTCATGCCCTGAGAGAGGTGCCATAGAGGAGGGGGGGGGGAAGGTTTGAAGAGTTGCCTATGGGGTTAGGGTAATGGAGGAGGGCGGTTAATGCAGATAGTATTAAAGTCTATCATCTTTATTTACAGTCCAATATAGTAAATCAGCCTCGGAGAAATGCTGCAATAATGATCCAGCTTAAGGGATTCTTATTTTGTGTGTTTTGTCAATAGCCTACCTACTTTTTTCTTCATGCACTCAGTTGACCTATGTCTTGGACATTGACTAAGAGTTGCTGCTGTATTGCTGTCATTTAGACATTTGAAACACGCTGAATCAATGTAGAAAATGACTGAAGCCTGGTTTGTTCGGTGCCAAATACTATCTTTTTAAATTCAGGTCAATGACCTAAACCTAGATTAAAATTCAGTACCCTTTGTATTATAATCAAATCCTGACCTTGAAACTAATTACAATTCATGTTGTCATATGTTGAATTCACTATGATAATATCAATGCAATTCTCAGGGCTCTTAATCTCATGTTTCATGTTTGTTACATGGCCTGCTGCTACGGTGGGTGTTTCTATTTTTATACATGGAAGAATATTTTTGAACTTTGTACATGTTTGATGTCTTGGAAAGCTGCACTTCAGAAATGTATTTTCTATGGTTGTTAATAAATTTGAACAGTGCCCATAACTTTCATATCTTTATTCACTTTTATGTGCACCCTCAGCTGAACACATCTTATCCAGTCAAATATGACTTTTCTGGTTTAAGTTTGATCTCTCTCTCTCTTGGGACACATTGGTGATTCATCCTTTCCTACAAAAGGAAGAACTGAAATGTCTGTTGAGGGACTCCTCCCCTCCGTTGCCCTTTCTTTCCCCTCATGTCTTTCTCTCTGTCTGGTCCAAATGGTTTCACTGTATGTTATTCTCTGGTTCACACACACAGCTCCATGAGGACAGAGTGAGGCAGCAGGTTTCTCTAGTGTGGGCATTAATTACATGACCAGGCATCGACATGGCAAAGAAGACCTGTAATCCGGGCACAACGTGGGACAAACTGCTCATCACCTGTGTCAGCTTGACAAGGCCTCAGCCAAAGCCAGCCACAGGTGAGTTTCACTGCTCTGGTTTGTCTAAGGGCTCTATTCAATCCGTATCGCGGAAATTCAACATTACAGTGTGATTGGAATTTAAAGACAATGTACCCACTTTAGCAGAGGCTGCATTCACTGTAAACGCTGCAGATGTCGGCGCAATAGGAAATGACCTTTACCTTTCTACAGCGATACAGATTGAATAGAGCCCTAATCTTGGTTGTCCTCACTTATTGTCTGCAAGTGCTTCTTTTAGGAAAAATACTTATTTCACTGGCTTCTCTATAGTATGGCATTGATATGGCGATATATATCCTCCCCATTGTCTTAGTGATGGATGCAGCATAGTCACTAATAAGCAGCATTGATACAGTATTATGGGGACTTTGTCATCCTTTTCCACCAGAATCCCCACCTGTAAAATGGAGTAGCGATGTTCCTCCCCAGTACGACCCGGCAGTGAGTCCAGCTGTCTGGATATCAGTGGTAGTCGTAGTGAACGGCTCCATCCTGGCAATGTTTCTATGGTTCATCATATACAAAATGCAGGCAAGGCGCAATCACACTGCAGGTAAGGAATGCCATTGAGGCTAATGGAGAATGTGTATTTTTATCTGTGTTTCACAGCAAGTGTCTTGTTCAGTGCTTTCATTTGAGTTAAGTGGGGTTGAAGACATTAAGCAGGAAGCTCATCTAGTTTCTGTTCCCCTCTGATAGGCTCTCTGGGGACTGCCCTACTGTCTATTTAACTCTTAACACACATCCGTTGGTTTTTGAGGACCAAAAAAGTATTCTTCACACCCAATGACCTCACACACAAACACCCAAATGGCAGCAGTTTCAACTACATGCGAGTACACCACTGAATGGTAATGAGATTACTAGGTTAGCTCCATTTACATTCAGGGATACATGCCCTGAATACCAGCCCTCATTTTGCTCTGTGTTGAGCTAGATAGAAGACATAGGACAACCATTTAACTTAACAATATTTGAAATTGGGTGACGGGTATGTTATTTAACCTTAACTACGCAAGTCAGTTAAGAACACATTCTTATTTACAATGACGCCCTAGGAACAGTGGGTTAACTGCCTTGTTCAGGGGCAGAACGACATATTTTTACATTGTCAGCTCGGGGATTCGATTTTGCAATCTTTCGGTTACTAGTCCAATGCTCTAACCACTAGGCTACCTGCTACCCTATTGTTGTATATACATTACCATTCCATTGTTTGGGGTCACTTAGAAATGTCCTTGTTTTTGAAAGAAAAGCAAAAAAAAAAATGTCCATTTTTAAAATAACATCAAATTGATCTGAAATATAGTGTAGACATTGTTAATGTTGTAAATTACTATTGTAGCTGGAAACGGGTTTTCTAATGATCAATTAGCCTTTTAAAATTATAAACTTGGATTAGCTAACACAACGTGCCATTGGAACACAGGAGTGATGGTTTCTGATAATGGGCCTATGTAGATATTCCAGAAAAAAAAAATGTTGTTTTCAGCTACAATAGTCATTTACAACATTAACAATGTCTACACTGTATTTCTGATCAATTTGATGTTATTTTTATGGACAAAAGATTAGCTTTCAAAAACAAGGACATTTCTAAGTGACCCAACTTTTGAAAGGTAGTGTATATATTAATTTTGCTTTTCCGAGAGAACATTCTTCTTAACTCTATCCAATTGCTGCCAATGATTCAGATTAGAAGTATAGGCCTTCTTTATCATGTTGATGTAGATTTCTCTTTAGGAAGAATAATTCTTGTTTCTGTTCCAGGTGAACCAGAGGCAGGACTTAACCCTCCAGCTAAAGCCCTGCCACCTGTGGAGGGAGACTGTACAGCAGCTGTGGTACAGAGAGAGGAGGCCCCTCCATCCTGTCCTCAGCTGAACGGTGGGCCCCAAACATGCTTCAGGCAGGAGGTGTCCACCTACAGCGGCTCTCTTGGGGAGGTCGGTGGCATGTTCATGTGCAATGGTCTGAGGGAGCATTGGATCCCACTTCCTGCCACTGAGCTGGGGGATGCTGCTTTGGTGACCACCAAGACTGTGCAATGCTCCGACTGAGAGGACATCATTCTGACATATAAAACCACATGGCCATTGTTAAGCAAAAGGACTTGTTCTTTACAGTATTGTTGGTACAGTATAATCATTTAGATGTAAAAACATACATTTGTGATGGTGTAGGGCTAAAGACAAACCTGTAAGCCTATACTGTGGGAGACAACTATGTACTTGTGTTTCTATACTTAAATATTGTCTAAGACAAATCTGAGTAGATTGGGTTAACTCCAATAATAACAGGGCTGTTAGAAATATCCTATATTTGAACTCTTATTCTGTGTAGATTTTTCTGGTAGTTTTAGAATGAAGGTATTATCTGGACAATTATATGGCTATATATCATGCTGTACAAAAACAATAACATGGAATTCATAAAATGCAGCGAAATGATTTGATTTGATGCAATTTGGCAATGTAAAACCAGTAAAATTAGCAAAAATTAGGAATAACATTTACATGAACTTTATAATTCACATTTAGATAATGTGGAAGTAAAGGTGACAACTGCTATTAACTTGGGGATATATTTGACACAAGTCAACAAAACAAAAAACGTATTCTTTAGAAATTTTACCCCGACTCATATACAGTACATTTTGATAAGAAAGAGGCAAGGTTTTTGGTTAAACAAAAGTATACTCATCTTTTACAGAAAGTAATTTTGTTCCAATTCAGTGGACACACTTTACTAATAAAGGTTGGAAAACCTATTTAAAAAATGGTATTAGACATGTATTAGCGTTTCAAACTACACATTTCGTACTATGACCCAATAAAATGCACTGAGATTAATGAGAAACTATGAACCAACACTGTGTGTATACATCATTTATAAGATGTAATCATCACGTTATTGATGGCAATATTAAGCTTTAGTATTATTATGCTTCGGTGATAATCAGTGATATTGTTTTGAACAATTGTTCATCGCTGAGAAAATGCAACAATACTCATATTTGTCTTTTCTCCAGGGGCTTCTTAAAATAGAGTACCATCCTGTTCCTTGGTTTACTGGTTCAGGTTTTCCTAAAGCATCTCCATTACAGACTATTTATGGAACGTCCCCACACATTTTGCTCATGTGACCCAAAATAACCTTTAGCTCAAACCAGAAAGCCATGTCTTTTACCCAGAAATTCATTGTAAAATAGTCAGGTTTCCTATCTATAAGGCATTACTGTAGCTATTGTATCAGGTGAATATAAGGCTACTTGACTCCACTGTCACCATTTGACAGTGTGTAGTAGCCCTGTATCTCCACAGGAGGTAGTCTGGTCCTGGGTGGCTACAGGTAGGTGCTGGGAATGTCTGTGATGGCCAGGTGTAGGTACTCTGGAAGGCCGTCCTCCTGGCTCCCATTGGTCTCCCTCCTCCTGACTCTGGTGGAGAGGGTCTTCCTCTTCTCCATGCCGTTGGTCCCCGGCCCTCTGTTCTCCAGGCTGGACACGATCATCTCAGACAGATCCTGCTGTAGCCTCTGGAAGTTCTCCCTGAGGAGACAATCAGGGACAAGATGTTTGAATTATTTGACATACATAATGCTCCATATAGATACAATATAAGTTCAGGATGGGTGGTTTCTACTCACGCTGTCGGGGGCGTTGACAGGTTGTATTCTGTCCCCGTCACCCCTGTTAACCAGTATGTCATCTCATTGCCTTTACCCTATAATACATACACAAACATACAAATTGTTGGCATAATCTGAACTCTATACTCACAAAACCATCTCATAGCTTTATGAACCCAGCTTACCTTCAGAAAGGTCTCTCCTCTCTGCTCATACTCAAACTTGCAGTCTGTCCGTTGGAGAATGTTTATGGTGGGCTGGCTGACATGGATTCTTAGTGCTGGAGAGGAAGCATGAGAGGTGTCATCCTATGGTGAATATATGCTGCTAGAATGGAGCTGTGCTTGTGATAGCTGAGGAGAAGGTATGTAAGTGTTCATCCCAGTGGTTATGTTTGATGTGTCGTTGTCTGTGTGTGCTGTCTCTTACGCAGGCCTGCGGACTCCATGCGTGAGGCAGTGTTGACCGTGTCTCCAAACAGACAGTAACGTGGCATCTTGTTCCCCACCACACCTGCCGCACACGGCCCTGTAAATACACCAGACACAGTGAAAGCTAAACACACAGCAGGCAGTGACAGTGTTGCTAACAGGACTGTAGTGGCCCAATATTATTAACTTAAAATAAAACTCAATTGTGGGAAAATTAAAGCTCCATACAAACTACTGTATGGGCCAGTTATATTGTGCTGAGATGGGGTACCTGAGTGCACCCCGATGCGGATCCACAGGGGTATGCCCGGTAGGTGTTGGAGCTGGAAGGTCCCTACGAAAGCTAGGATGTCCAGGGCCATGTGGGCGATGTCCACTGCGTGCCGGTTGCCATTGCGCCGCGGCAACCCTGACGCCACCATGTACGCATCACCGATCGTCTCCACCTGGCAGAGAGAGAAGAAGAGACAATAACCCTCTGAAATGTCATCTGAATACAATAATAACATTCATATGAAAACTGTTTTCCCCACTCAACTATTCCATCTCAAATGGTATGAATGCTTTCAATTCCATAATACTACAGTAACAACAGTACTGTAGATTATTCTTTAGTACAGTGGCTTGCAAAAGTATTCACCCCCTTGGCATTTATCCTATTTTGTTGCCTTACAACCTGGAATTAAAATAGATTTTTGGGGGGCTTGTATCATTTGATTTACACAACATGCCTACCACTTTGAAGATGCAAAATATTTTTTACTGTGAAACAAACAAGAAATAAGACAAAAAAACAGAACATTTGAGCATGCATAACTATTCACCCCCTCCAAAGTCAATACATTGTAGAGCCAGCAATTACAGCTGCAAGTATCTTGGGGTATGTCTCTATATAGTTTACAATTGGCTCATTCATCCCCCTCCTCTCCCCTGTAACTATTCCCCAGGTCGTTGCTGCAAATGAGAACGTGTTCTCAGTCAACTTACCTGGTAAAATAACGGTAAAATAAATAAAATAAAATAAATAAAATAAGCTTGGCACATCTAGCCACTGGGATTTTTGCCCATTCTTCAAGGCAAAACTGCTCCAGCTCCTTCAAGTTGGATGGGTTCCGCTGGTGTACAGCAATCTTTAAGTCATACCACAGATTTTCAATTGGATTGAGGTCTGGGCTTTGACTAGGCCATTCAAGACATTTAAATGTTTCCCCTTAAACCACTTGAGTGTTGCTTCAGCAGTATGCTTAGGGTAATTGTCCTGCTGGAAGGTGAACCTCCGTCCCAGTCTCAAATCTCTGGAAGACTGAAACAGGTTTCCCTCAAGAATTTCCCTGTTTTTAATCGCCATCCATCATTCCTTCAACTCTGACCAGTTTTCCAGTCCCTGCTGATGAAAAACATCCCCACAGCATGATGCTGCCACCACCATGCTTCACTGTGGGGATGGTACTCTCGGGGTGATGAGAGGTGTTGGGTTTGCGCCAGACATAGCATTTTCCTTGATGGCCAAAAAGCTCAATTTTAGTCTAATCTGACCAGAGTACCTTCTTCCATATGTTTGGAGAGTCTCCCACATGCCTTTTGGCGAACACCAAACGTGGTTGCTTATTTTTTTTACTTTAAGCAATGTTTTTTTTCTGGCCACTCTTCCATAAAGCCCAGCTCTGTGGAGTGTGCGGCTTAAAGTGGTCCTATGGACAGATACTCCAATCTCCGCTGTAGAGCTTTGCAGCTCCTTCAGGGTAATCTTTTGTCTCTTTGTTGCCTCTCTGATTAATGCCCTCCTTGCCTGGTCCATGAGTTTTGGTGGGCGGCCCTCTCTTGGCAGGTTTGTTGTGATGCCATATTCTGGATTCTGGATTTATTGGTGCTCCATGGAATGTTCAAAGTTTTGGATATTTTTCATAACCTAACCATGATCTGTAATTCTCTACAACTTTTTCCCTGACCTGTTTGGAGAGCTCCTTGGTCTTCATGGTGCCGCTTGCTCGGTGGTGCCCCTTACTTAATGGTTTTGCAGACTCTGGGGCCTTTCGGAACTGGTGTATATATACTGAGATCATGTGACACTTAGATTGGACACAGGTGGACTTTATTCAACTAATTATGCGACTTCTGAAGGTAATTGGTTGCACCAGATCTTATTTAGGGGCTTCATAGCAAAGGGGGTGAATACATCTGCACGCACCACTTATCCGTATTAAAAAAAACTTTTATTTTTAAACAAGTTCTTTTTTCCATTTCACTTCACCAATTTGGACTATTTTGTGTATGTCCATTACATGAAATCCAAATAAAAATATATTTCAATTACAGGTTGTAATGCAACAAAACAGGAAAAACGCCAAGGGGGGTGAATACTTTTACAAGGCACTGTATGTGAACATGTCAAGCCTCAGTCCCAACTACCTTGTATACATCATGGTGGTCCAGGATCCTGTCAAAGTTCTTGTAGATGTCGTTGAGCATGTCCACCACCTCCATGGGCGTGCTGTACTGGCACAGGGTGGTGAAGCCCACGATGTCGCTGAAGTAGACCGTCACCTCATCAAACAGCTCTGGCTCCACACTGCCCGTCTCCTTCAGGGAACGCACCACTGGGCTGAGGAGGGAAGCAGGGGGACGGGAGGTTAGGCTGAGCGACTCCTTGTCGTTCTGTTGGCTTCCAAAAGCTAAATAGGCTGGCAGGTGTGTTAGGGTAAAGCGTTAAGAGGATTAAGGTTGTTAGGGTTGAACCAGGATGTGGACATAACGCTCAGTTTAGGGTTAAGGTTAGGGTTGTAGCTAGGGTTAGGGTTGAACCAGGATGTGGACATAACGCTCAGTTTAGGGTTAAGGTTAGGGTTGTAGCTAGGGTTAGGGTTGAACCAGGTTGTGGACATAACGCTAAGTTTAGGGTTAAGGTTAGGGTTGTAGCTAGGGTTAGGGTTGAACCAGGATGTGGACATAAAGCTCAGGTTAGGGTTAAGGTTAGGGTGATAGTTAGGGTTGAGCCAGGATGTGGACATGAAGCTAGTGTTAGAGTTAGGGTTAAGGGTTGAGGTTGAGCTGGGATGCATGACATACGCTGGCAGGAGCAGGAAGTTGAGTCTGTCAGCCCTGTCCCTCTCAGCCTTGTACAGAGAGGTTCTCTCCTCCACCAGGTGCTCCAGGTTCCTGGAGTACATCTGCAGCCGACGGATCAGGTTGTCCATGTAGCTCTCATTAGCCTGGTTGTGCAGGTTGCTGAATGATTGTGGAACATGGGAAAAAATGACAAAATCTCTGTAATGATAAAAGCCCAATAGCTCAGAAAATCTTTAACAAGAGAAAAATCCAAATTGGAGATTGTCTATCACTCCAACTTTTGCATGAATAACGCATTGACAGAACTCTAAATTTCTAAGACGTCTGTATGTTAAACACAAATCAGCTGTTGACATACCATGGCTTTTGGTATGTAAAAAGGGTTTTGATTGACTGAATGTACTGAGTGTACAAAACATTACTAACATCCACCTTTTCCATGACATAGACTGACCAGGTGAATCCAGGTGAAAGCTATGATCCCTTATTGATGTCACTTGTTAAATCGACTTCAGTCAGTGTAGAAGAAGGGGAAGAGACATGTTAAAAATATATATTTTTAAGCCTTGAGACAACTGAGACATGAATTGTGTATGTGTTCCATTCAGAGGGTGAAAAGTGCTTTGAATGGGGTATGGTAATAGGTGCATGGCGCACTGGTTTGTGTCAAGAACTGCAACGCTGCTTGGTTTTTCACAGTCAACAGTTTCCTGTGTGTATCAAGAATGGTCCACCACCCAAAGGACATCCAGCCAACTTGACACAACTGTGGGAAGCATTGGAGTCAACATGGGCCAGCATCCCTATGGAACACTTTCGACATCTTGTAGAGTCCATGTGGGGTGCAACTCAATATTAGGAAGGTGTTTTGTACACTCAGTGTAGATATGGAATATCAGGCATTTTGTACACACACAAACAAACTCACACATCATGCACACACACTCACACGCTCACTCTCATGAAGCACTGGGCTTACCTGAATATCTTACCCAGAGATCCCTCTATCTTCTTGAAGTCTGGCCTCCTCTCCGGGTCCTCTTCCCAGCAGTTCTTTATCAGCATGTAAAGCTGCAGGAGACAAGTAGAATGACAACCATACATACAAACTAACACAGATATGCATACGTACGTGAGGAATGCTATGAGGGGCCTTGTACCTCCGCCTCGTTTTCTGCTGCTGTCTCAAAGTTCAGATCTGGCCTGAAGAAGCCAGTTTGACTTGGGTACTGCACCATGTACAGCTTCTCTGGGGGAGGAAGGAAAGGGGAATTCAGTTGACAGCCATGCCCTCATTTACAGTAAAATAATACAAATTTCACTCTCCTTTTCCAAAATCACTAGAATAGTAATTGATAAGTGATCCCTAGTGAGCAGAAGTTGTATTTACATGTAATGGCCAGCAGGGGCCGCTGTTAAATTGCCAGTGTGAGATGCATAGACATAAAAAACTTGATAACTTTTACTATTGCTGAAAACTGTTCTGCATGACTCTCTGACTCTAGCCGCCAGACCGTTGTTACCTGCGATGTCGGAGCAGGCCTGGGTGAAGAAGGGGTTCTTCCTCAGTATGATCTCCTGAGCGATGATGGCAAAGCTGTAGACGTCCCCCTTCTGGGAGATCCCCTGCTTCCGGAGGTGTTCTGGAGCCGTCCACAAGTCTGACAGAAAGGAGAGGGACCAGAATGGGATATCAAATCCCTCTCCTGCTTGAGTTTTTTACTAACTTCATTGCATAATACTTTCAGGTTGAATCATTTACTTGTGAGGGAAATAGTGGGCAGAGGGCTTCACCTTTGCAGGGGTTGAGGATGGTGTTGCAGCCAAAGTCTGTGATTTTGACCACCATGCGGTTGTCCACCACACAGTTTGAGGACTTCAGTCGGCCATGGACCTCAATGTTGCTGGAGTGGAGGTAGGACATGCCCTGAAACCGCCACCAGGGTGAGCCCCACACAGCTACAGCATGCAACAACAGTGGTTCCCAACCAGGGATACTAGGACAACTGGGGGAACTTGGCCTATCCATAGGGGGTACTTGAGAACTCATGAGACCATAGGGTTACTGGTTCAATGCACATGAGGGGGTACTTAAGGGGTACCGCGGCCAGAGCAAAATTCAGTTGGTGGTACAGTAAGCAAAAAAGGTTGGGAGGCACTGGATTACACCATATTACAATGTCAGTGCATTTACCCACAGTAAACACATAGTACAACCAAACTACATAAGCATACCTTAGCTATGTCATACATGACTGATATCTTGAATTCCAAGTCCATGAAGGTCTTTTCAGGATAGGAGATTGTGTCATTAAGGACATACTGTAAAGACAGTGAATTACAGAGTTTACTGCAGTTCAGTTTATGCTTGAGTGTTTTTGTTTCTGCCTGGTAGGGTATTAGAAAACTGAGTGAATGTAACTGTGATTGTGACCCAGGCGCTGTCGGTGAAGGAGTCCTGTAATCAACATGTGTGTAAATGTCATTTGCTTATCATTTCACAATGAAGATATATGGGTGGAAAGTAGGTCACTGATTCCCACCATAAAGTCATGTTCTCTGCCAATCCTCTTACCCTCAGGGATCCCCTCTCACAGAATTCAAACACTCCAAACAGGCCATACTCAAACTTCACCGTGCCATAGAACTTGGTCAGGTTGTAGTAGTCAATACGCAGGAGCTGAGAGAGAGAGAGAGAGAGAGAGCGAGAGCGAGAGCGAGAGAGAGAGAGAGAGAGAGAGAGAGAGAGAGAGAGAGAGAGAGAGAGAGACATCCTCTTAAGGGTGATCATGACTTCCTCACACTTATTTACACACTCTACTTTTATCACCTAGTTGCTCACATAAGGTTACATAGTCTTTGTCCTCTGATTGACAAGGAGATGAAAGATTGCTCCATAGGGCCACAAAGCCACAAAACATACATACACAAATCCGCAAACCTCTATTGTTCACATCACATCAAGATAAGCAAATATATGGTTGACCTTGAGCCATATAGACACTCAAAATGGACACTAGATCAGTGGATAGCTGACTGGACTAGTGTTTGAATCGGCAGGTTAGAAGGAACTACGATAGCGGGGGAGAGGAAGTGACATCACTAGCAAGAACCTTACAGTGTTGAGCTCAATCCTCTGGATCTCACTGAAGTTGCCGTCTGTGTGTTGCAGCTCCATCAGGACCACGGGCTGAAAATAATAGATCCATAATAATAGAGTAGAACTTATGCCCATTTCAGCCTTTGAGAGTAGTTACTGGTGGGTCGTTCCTCCAATTCAGTGCCTTTCAAGAAGTGTAACTGTCACAAAGAGCACATATTCAACTTCATGAAAAACACTTTTTCCCATCTCAAGAGGTTAAATAAAAATATGACTATAGTAAGTGCCTATTAAGTGTCAAATAAAGTAACAGGGTTGACGATTTCATCTTAAATCAGCCATAATCCCCTTGTGACAGGGGGAATGGAAGCTTGTTGTGTGCAACAGGGGGTTGCAATTGAATGCAACCTTCACAATATTTTTTAAATTGTTCTATCATTTCTAGCCTGTCTATCCATGGGTAACCTGGTTGACGTGTTATGCTCGACCCGCTCAGTTTTCCACCACAAAACACCAGAAAATTGCCACAAAGACTAGAACCAGCTCATTTGCTTTTTATACTATGATTTGACGATTAAGGGAAAGGGAAAGGGGATATCTAGTCAGTTGCACATCTGAATGCCCAACCCAACCCCAACCCCAACCCAACCCCTCTGAATGAAAGATGTTTATTTTGAAAAACATATTTAAAAGGAATAGTTGTACCATATTAACGAGAGTTCAGTTCAAGTAACAGGGTTGACCTTAAAATGAGGAACAAACGTAAATGAATCACTAATCACATGAAATAAATAATAACCTTCAGAAACGACTTTGTCAAAGCAACAAAATAACTAGGGCTTTACAATGATGGTGAAATTTGGGGGTTAAGTGGGTTAAAATCTTCCTAGAAGTCAGAGAGGTTGCACAGAGGGACATATCAAAATGCTGAATTTTTGCACTTTAGCAAATCTTTATTTATTTATTTAATTCTCCATGTGGTCTACATTAAAGGGCACTTCATTTAATATAACAGGCTTTTAAAATGTTATATTGGTGCACAAATCAATGGGACGCAAAAGGCAATCTTTTCGCGGAACGACCCTGGTATGACAACTCACACCATGTCTTTAAGTCAGTTAATGGACCAAAGAGTGTAATGGCACCTTTTTGTCATAGCGCGCCCTATGAATCTGGTAACAGCTGTCCTTCCTGTTGTCTTCATCGATCTGATATATAGAAAGAAAAGGAATAAATAATGTGGAATAAACCGTCAACATTAATAAAATATCACAAGACTATAGGCATCCAATTAGATCCCTGGGTATTAGAGAACACAGGGAGTATCAGAATGTAAATGAAAGAATTTAAACCAACATCAGTGTAACACCAGCTTGTATTGACCATGCATTATGGGAGTTTGAGAGATGACATACTATAAATAGAAACAGACAGGCAAAAACATCATGACAAGGAGGAGGTGAGGGAGCTCACCTTCAGTGAGACCAGGCTTAACTCTTTCCCATCCAGCGGACTAATCAGGTCTTGGCTGATGTGGGACCACCTCTTTTCGTTTTGACGTTCCTTCATGTTCTGCCTATTGGCCATAAATCAAATCAAATCAGAGTTTATTTGTCACGTGCACAGGATACAGCAAGTGTAAACAGTACAGGGAAATGCTTGCTTGCAAGCCCTTCCTCAACAATGCAGTAATGCTAAGTAATATAAAAGAAAAATACACACAAGAATATATACTATATACAAGGTCAATATCAGTACCAATCAATGAAATGGATTCTGGTGACAGTTGTGTAATCAGGTTTAAAGTGACTGAGCAGAAGGGTAAATATAATAATAATAATAATAATAATAATAATGTTAATAATAATAATAAATAGACAAACACAGAGGTGAATGAGACATGTCATCAAGCAACATTGTGATTGGACAAAAGTGAGAACACAGAGGTTGGTGTGGTGCATATTTGACCTGTAGAAGATCAGAGCGATGGCAGTCACCACCACAACACTGACACTCAGGACGATCACAATGATATCCTTTGTCTTCAGATCTGGAATCACAAACATAGAATAAGTATTCCCCCCACCAATACTGTATCTTCGTACCAAGACGTAACAGAAACTTCAAAAGAGGTTGTGTACTAGAATAAACTTTGTACTGTTACTAGTAGCACTAGTGTTTATAAATCAAATCAAATCAAATTGTATTTGTCACATGTGCCGAATACAGCAGATGTAGACCTTGCCATGAAATGCTTACTTACAAGCCCTTAACCAACAATGAAGAGTTTTTAAAAAGTAAGAAAAATGTGCTAAATAAACTAAGGGGAAAATAGTAACACAATAAAAAAACTATAACGAGGTAATGTACAAGGGGTATAACGGTACCGAATAAATGTGAAGGGGTGTGGCTTAGTCGAGGTAATTGAGATAATATGTAGGTAGGGCTAAAGTGACTATGTGTAGATAATAAACAGAGAGTAGCAGCAGTGTATTGGAAGAGTGTGAACGAATGTGCATGTGTGTGTGTGAGTGTCCAGTGAGTGTACATTGAAATGTATGCACTCACTACTGTAAGACACTTCGGGTAAGAGTGTCTGCTGAATGACAAAAATGGAAATAAAATAAGGGGGTCAATGCAAATAGTCCGGGTAGCCACTGTTCAGCAGTCTTATCGCTTGGAGGTAGAAACTTCTACTGGCCTGTTACAAGAGCTTATACAGTGCATTCGGGAAAGTATTCAGATTCCTTGACTTTTTCCACATTTTGTTACGTTACAGCCTTATTCTAAAATTGATAAAATTGTTTTGGTTTTCCTCATCAATCTACACACAATAAAACCATAATGACAAAGCAAAAACAGGTTTTTAGACATTTTTGAAAATGTATATTTACGTAAGTATTCAGACCCTTTACTCAGTACTTGGTTGAAGCACCTTTGGCAAAGATTACAACCTCAAGTCTTCTTGGGTATGACACTACAATCTTGGCACACCTGTATTTGGGGAGTTTCTCCCATTCTTCTCTGCAGATCCTCTCAAGCTCTGTCAGGTTGGATGGGGAGCGTCGCTGCACAGCTATTTTCAAGTCCAGAGATGTTCGATCAGGTTCAAGTCCGGGCTCTGGCTGGGCCACTCAAGGACATTCAGAGACTTGTCCCGAAGCCACTCCTGCATTGCCTTGGCTGTGTTTTTTAGGGTCGTTGTCCTGTTGTAAGGTGAACCTTCGCCCCAGTCTGAGGTCCTGAGCGCTCTGGAGCAGGTTTTCATCAAGGATCTCTCTGTACTTTGCGCCGTTCATCTTTCCCTCGATCCTGACTCGTCTCCCAGTCCCTGCCGCTGAAAAACATCCCCAGATCTGTGAATCGACACAATCCTGTCTCGGAGCTCTACGGACAATTCCTTCGACCTCATGGCTTGTTTTTTTCTCTGACATGCACTGTCAACTGTGGGACCTTTTATAGACAGGTGTGTGCCTTTCCAAGTCATGTCCAATCAATTGAATTTACCACAGGTGGAAATTGAAGTTGTAGAAACATCTCAAGGATGATCATGGGAAATAGGATGCACCAGAGCTCAATTTCGTGTCTCGTAGCAAAGGCTCTGAATACTTAAGCAAATAAGGTATTTATATTTTATAAATTTGCAAAAATGTATAAAAACTTGCTTTCGCTTTGTCTCAATGGGGTATTGTGTGTAGATTGATGAGGGAAAAAACAAATTTAATACATTTTAGAATAAGGCTGTAACGTAACAAAATGTGGAAAAAGTCAAGTGGTCTGAATACTTTCCAAATGCACTGTATGCCATTACCGTTAGAGTTGATTGGCTTGTCATCTGGCAGTTGGGACCCGGGCCAGGGCAGTGAGGGGGTGCTGTCCTCCACTCTGGTCTCATTTATGGACGTATCAAACACAAACAGGGTTTTGTACTGGAGGGGAGGTGCAATGACAGCGTTGTTAAGTGATCATTAAATGATGTCCTGCTGCTGTTAAACAGGGGACGGAGATGGTGACCATTCCAACAGTTACATTGGATGAAGCCTACCTGTTTATCGATGGTGGATGTGTAAATCACAGAGAAGTTCACGTCCCTGTCCCCATTCTCATCCAGCACGTAGTGTCCCCCCATACCTGCACACAGATACTATTATGTCTAACCCTTTAAGAGTATCACCATTTATCCTCCTGAGCAGAAAACTGTTGACTGAAACACCTGCCCTTAACAACCATTTGCTCCCTTATTATAGCACCAATAATCACACCACTGTGAGCAACAATTCCAAAGAAATTGAGGCTATGACCTAGTGCTATACTCAAGGTTCAGGTTGGGAAATGTTATCTAATAGAAGAGGTTGCAGAAGACATATAACCAGCTTAATTACTATGGTCCTCAGCTATAAATGGACAACATGTGAAATGTTGCCCATAAAAGTCAGCAAAGAGAGAACACTCTAATTAGCCATGTACTGCACTGTAAAATAAATCTAAATGAAATGGGTTTCTGCATAATGTGTGGCTTTTCGTTCCTGTGTGGAGAATGACGGTGGTGTGACAAAAATGAAACATTTACTGTTCTGGTTTGCGTAAGTTCCCGTTGGACGAGAGTCAGAAATCAGATGCTAAAGGTTGCCGCCGAGCAGCATTGCCAAGTCCAACAAGTATAGGTTCTCACCATTGCCTGACGTAAAATGTTATGGTGTTTAAATGGAGGACTGAGGACAGGATGGACCATGGCTCTGGCCATTAGGCCATCCTATACCTTGAAAAGAGACATTCCTGAAGGGGTTTACATCGGAGAGCTCTGTGGCGGTTGGCTGTGTTGCTCTGCCTCTCAGCTCACTGGTCAACCTCTGCCTCAGCACATGGCCAAAGAGCAACACGCCGTCATGGTACCCCGCCACATAGTCATTTAACTTCTGCAACAGGAGAGGAGAAGCAGTCAGGAAGACAGGGAGAGAGATAGAGAGAGAGTGAGAGAGAGAGAGAGAGAGAGATGTTATCTTTGTTTAGACATTAGGAAGTCAGAAGAACTGAGGAATGAAGACAGATGAGTGGAGCAGGGACTAACCGTGCTGTTGTAAAATACTGTGTTGTTGTATTGTCTCTCAGGCAAGGTGAGCACCAGAACATTGTCCATGCTTGGGTTGGCAGTCATGTTAGTGTGATACCCATGGCTAGGAGATAGAAAAGTTACATGGTTTCAACTTTCAATCAGTGTCCTCAAAAAAAACTATATAATGTAGTGTAACAAACTACCAAAACCAGTCTCACTTATAGATATCGATGAGGATGAAGACAATTTCTGGGGGAATCGTTGTTTCGTTCTTTATAGTGGTGATGTCATCTGGGGTTCCACAGAGGATGAATACTGAAAAACATTGTGCAGGGGTTATAAATCTGTGTGATGAAATAACATCTAAAAGATTGTAGCTAGGTTCCAAAAGTTTTGTTTTAAGTATCCATTGATTTATTTCCTATTCGGGGTGGAACAAGTGGCTGGAGTGTAAGGCATGGATAAGACTTGAGAAGGTATTGAAGAAGACAGAGGGAGATACACACCGTTGCTGTGTCTGTTTTCAGACTGAATAGCTTTCTTTAGCTCTTTCTTGCTGCGTAGCATCTCTCTTGAGATTGACATAGCAAACTGGACCGAGGGTGCCTCCAGAGCATTGATGTACCTATGACGATGGCAAAAGGGAAGTGATGTAACGGTGCACCATGGAGCACCCAACAATAAACTCTTCTCTCCCTGACATCAAACTTACTCTAGATATGTATGTTACAGTGTTACAGTCTACCATACACATGCAATGAGCATCTCTGTACTGTCTGTATGTGTGGACGTGGCGGAAATCCCCTTTCAAATGCACAGGTGTTCCATCTCACCAAAAACAGTCTTCAGTTTGGTCTGCCTTCTTGTAGACATAAGCCCTCCCCCAGTGCATCTTCAGACCATGTCTGGTGAAGTTCCAGAAGTGGACAAAGAAGTTGGAGATCTTGCGTGCCGGGGGCAGCAGGCGGGACAGGTTGGCCTTGTAGTCACAGGACAGACCGAAGCTCCCGGCGGAGATGATGGGGATAGTCAGGGTCAGGCCTATCTCCACGCTGAGACACACAGACCGGGGGTCACACAGTTCTCCAAATAGAGGGATCATGACCAGCAGGTCAATCTGTCCTTATCTTACAGGACAGCATATTATAAACCAGCATAACAATAAACACTATTATCATAATCACCTAGTGGGTCATTTACCACACGTACACATCATCAACTACTAATAATCAGGCAAAACAAATACTTGTTCAATGGGGATGACAGAGACAGGGATCATTAACATGCGTGTGTGCGTGCAAGACAGAGAGAGTACTTACTCCACCATAAAGAAAGTGGCAAATGTACAGGAGGGTCCCAGCATGGCACATCCCACCTCACCTTTAGTCTGGAGCACAAACAAATACGTACATAAACATAGGCACTCATGTTGTTGAGTAATGGGGAAGGGCTTGTCCCTGTCTCGTTTCTCTTACTGAAATAATGTCATCTTTATTCATCTTATAGGCCCTCTTCATCAGCCCAATTTTAATCTGACTGAAATTACTGCTTAGTTTCAGTATAGTCATTGCGGTATATGTCCGTAGGAATGGAAACTTCTCCACCTGATGTCTTAGAAAAGTTTTACTAGCCAAGCGGATCCAAATGATATGCCTACTGTGAATAGTTGAAATTACACTTCAATGGCAATTCATCTTCTCATCTGCACATCTAAATCAGTCTATCAGTCAACATATACAGTTGAAGTCGGAAGTTTACATACACCTTAGCCAAATACATTTACACTCAGTTTTTCACAATTCCTGACATTTAATCCTAGTAAAAGGTCAGTCTTAGTCTTAGGTCAGTTAGGATCACCACTTTATTTTAAGAATGTGAAGTAGCAGAATAATAGTAGAGAGAATGATTTATTTCAGCATTAATTTCTTTCATCACATTCCCAGTGGGTCAGAAGTTACATGCACTAAATTAGCATTTGGTAGCATTGCCTTTAAATTGTTTAACTTGGGTCAAATGTTTAGGGTAGCCTTCCACAACCTTCCCACAATAAATTGGGTGATTTCTGTCCCATTCCTCCTGACAGAGCTGGTGTAACTGAGTCAGGTTTGTAGGCCTCCTTGCTCACACACACTTTTTCAGTTCTGCCCACAATTGTTCTATAGGATTAAGGTCAGGGCTTTGTGATGGCCACTCTTTGTTGTCCTTAAGCCATTTTGCCACAACTTTGGAAGTATGCTTGGGGTCATTGTCCATTTGGAAGACCCATTGCGACCAAGCTTTAACTTCCTGACTGATGTCTTCAGATGTTGCTTCAATATATCCACATCATTTTCTTTCCTCATGATGCCATCTAAATTGTGATGGCAAAGCACCCCCACAACATGATGCTGCCACCCCCGTGCTTCACGGTTGGGATGGTGTTCTTCGGCTTGCAAGCCTCCCCATTTTTCCTCCAAACATAATGATGGTCATTATGGCCAAACAGTTCTATTTTTGTTTCATCAGACCAGAGGACATTTCTCCAAAAGGTATGATCTTTGTCCCCATGTGCAGTTGCAAACCGTAGTCTGGCTTTTTTATGGAGGTTTTGGAGCAGTGGCTTCTTCCTTGCTGAGTGGCCTTTCAGGTTATGTCGATATAGGACTCGTTTTACTGTGGATATAGATACTTTTGTACCTGTTTCCTCCAGCATCTTGACAAGGTCCTTTGCTGTTGTTCTAGGATTGATTTGTACGTTTCGCACCAAAGTACATTCATCTCTATGAGACAGAACGTGTCTACTTCCTGAGCGGCATGATGGCTGCCTGGTCCCATGGTGTTTATACTTGCGTACTATTGTTTGAACAGATGAACGTGGTACCTTCAGGCGTTTGGAAATTTCTCCCAAGGATGAACCAGACTTGTGGAGGTCTACAATTTAGGTCTTGGCTGATTTCTTTAGATTTTCCCATGATGTCAAGCAAAGAGGCACTTTGAAGGTAGGCCTTGCAATACATCCACAGGTACACCTCCAATTGACTCAAATGATGTCAATTAGCCTAGCAGAAGCTTCTAAAGCCATGAAATCATTTTATTGACTTTTCCAAGCTGTTTAAAGGCACAGTCAACTTAGTGTATGTAAACTTCTGACCCACTGGAATTGTGATACAGTGAGTTATAAGTGAAATAATCTGTCTGTAAACAATTATTGGAAGAATTACTTGTGTCATGCACAAAGTAGATGTCCTAACTGACTTGCCAAAACTATAGTTTGTTCGAAAGAAATTTGTGGAGTGGGTGAAAAACGAGTTTTAATGACTTCAACCTAAGTGTATGTAAACTTCCGACTTCAACTGTAATATCTTCAAGTAGCAATGGTGTCCTGGAAGAGATGGTATCAAGATGGGAATGGACATTACTGTCTAAAAAAGACTGGCTCACATGCAGGGACTTGAGTATCTCCACTCCCTCACAGGTACTGCTCCCACAGCCCCTTCGTTTGTACAGCGTGGTGTTGAACCCATTGAAATTAGCCGTTAAATTGGTGTTCAAACCTTGGCAAGGGAGAGAGTGTTGTAGGAGGATGAGATAATAACTGTTATCAAGCATAATGACATTTCCAATAGGTTTGTGTGGTAGGTTACAGCTGAATTTTGTTTATCACTGACACGTTTGTTTTATGTTGAAATTAAAGTATGTTGAAATTAAAAATAAATACATGTTTCTGTACCTGCTGCAATGTTCAGTTTCCTGTCCGCTTCAATTGCTTGCAACACTGCACCCTTTACAAGCCCTAGGCTCCAGTCTGAGGTTTCATCCTCCAAAAGTACAACGTTCATGGTGTATTTGGGTTTTGATTTCATGCATTTGTCCAGCATTCGGCTCTCAACAAGTGCCACAAATAAGACTCCAACGCAAAGAAAACAATTTGAATTCAGCATTTTGATGCTGTATAGAACAGGATTTTTTTTTAAATACTGTAAAAAAGATGCCACTATCTAAATCCAGATGTAGAAATTCTTAACATCTTTAAAGACACACCCTTAAGGGCTACAGGCCACTCCAAACCAAAAAGGTAGAAAAGTTAGAAATAGGAATAAGAAAAAAGATTGTTTTAAAAAGCGGGACTGTAAAAAGAAAAAAGTCAATTTGAGTAAACTACTTCAATTCTTAGATAGGCTAAATATAAAATGAAAAACAATGGTTAGACCTTCAAAAACAAAAAACAAATGAACACTAAGTTAGTTGCAATCACAGGAGACACACCTACCAGAGCTAAGGTAGAACAAGAAAAAATGGGATAGAAAGAAGTTGTTTATGTCACTTCAACCAACTCTCTGGATAAAGTAATGGTATATAACAAAAAGTAGACAACCCTCTGATATTAAAAGTAGAAAAGTTTGAAGGAGTAGCAAAGGCAATAGATCCACCAGTGAGCGCTTCAGTGAGATAGTACCTGTCAGCCACTCTGTCACACGTGTTAATGAACAACCACCAGTTGACAGATTGTGCACACAGAAGAGGGAGGGCAGCTATGCCTTACACCTACAGTTAATTTATTTATATATCTCAATATGAAACTGAATGATTTAATCATGTTTATAAACATGCTATTTGTTGACCCTGTTAACTTATAGGAATAATCCTGTAGTATGCAAAACACTCTATAGAAACATTGTAAATTAATTTATTGTAGGCCCTACAATAATCTACTTGCCTCTGAGAATGTATCTCTTTAAACATGGCCTTTATTGAGTCTCTATTGTTTCCTTGTATAGGACACAGGTGAGTAGGCCTAAATCCAAGGGTTCAACTGACTAGTAGAAGGAATTGGAGGAAACAATGTGTTTCTCCTAATGAGAATTAGGAGAAATGAAAATACAAGAGAGGAAAACTAAGACAAAGGAATGTTGACCAGTTCACAAGGAGGCATGTGAAAATCAAACAGGTAGATGTGAAAACGTATTGAGGACAAACAAATGTGAAATCAATGGAAATTACAGAATTATTATATAGCAACACAGTCTAGAATGCCCCAGAAACTCCATGTTCAGTAGAAGGGAGAGCTTTTGCAGGGAGAGGGGCGAAGGTCACAAAAGGCCATAAAATGGATGCCTTGTGTGCTGCAGATAAATGTGTTGATTATAAAAGCAGGTAGATTGCAAGCCTATAAAACTGTTTGCTAGCCGTTTAAAGGGGGAATCTGCAGTTGTAACAATAACAAAGTGACTCCCCGCCACTGTTTTGGTAAAACGCTGAGTAACGTGGCTGGAGAAATGTAACCACTCTCAAATTCATAGATAGAGCTATGGATGCAAGGTCTGACTATCCAGGCTGCATCACATCCGGCCATGATTGGGAGTCCCATAAGGCGGCGCACAATTGGCCCAGCGTCGTCTGGGTTTGGGCGGGGTAGGTCATCATTGTAAATAAGAATTTGTTCTTAACTGACTTGCCTAGTTAAATGAAGGTTAAATGAAAATAAATTTAATATCCATGATATCAAAATGATAGCTTTAACCATAATTTTAAGCTATGCAATTTTTGTTTACATTTACAAACATTGGAGTAAAACAATCAGATATTTTATGGTTTTGATGGGGTATGACAGTTGAACTAAGCTCATGAGATATTTATGAGTTATATTCTTCAAGAACCAATGGGTACATACCACTAATTTATATCACAAATGGATGTAACAACTGAGGATTGCCCCTTTAAAGCACACACACTACAACATTTTGTGAAATATACACATTTTGGAGAGACATATCAACTAAAAATGTTCATACATTTATAGGCTATTACACAGTTTTATTTTCAATTTTCCAAAACATGTATAGTTCATGTAAAATCAAGAGAACTGGTTGCAGAAACACATATGCCTTCTCTGTGGCAGAACCTGTGTGTACTGTAGTCTAGGCTATAATACATTTTCCAGACTGGCATATTGAGTTGTCATATTCCTCCCCTCCTTACTGCCCTCCTTCCAAGATTGTGCCCAGTCTCCATGTGTATCATTCATTATAGTGCTCGTTATTGTTCATGTTCTCACATTGCTGTTGTTTTGCTCCTCAATGAACAGAATATCTTGCAGTGTGTGTGTATTGTTTGGGTTGCCATGTCAACACCTTAGCGTATTTACTCTGAGTGTGCATCGCTTTCTGGCATTAAAACTTCTTCGCCCAAATACCTTGAACTCTAACAGTAACTCCATCATGTTCTGAGGCAATGGGCTGTTAGTTCTGTTTACTCAAGTCATATACTCTGCACACACTCTTACATGTACACCGATGTGTTCAGGAAGGGGAACTGGGCACCGGGGCTGTAAAAACGTATATAAATATTACATTGAATGTGTCTAAGTGTAATGACTGGGTTGGTTTGGGAAACACAGTTATTCTGCCACATTAACACAGTGAGAGAGAGATGATAATGCTTCCGTCTTCAAACACCCCAGTTGATTAGCAAATGGAGTAATAATGTGTTAAAGGTACAAGAGATTGTTTTAATAGTGACTGTAAAGCTCTCTGATTGCCACTGGACAGAGTGACATGACACATGCCTGTTATGGATGTTTTTGTTTTCCTCAGAAATATGGACTTTGCTGAACACTTCAGTGCATCTATAAAAAGATATGAGAAAGGCTGTCTATGTAAATGCTTCCTCACACACACACACAGACAAAACCTGTAGGCATACTATAAATAAGAAAGAAGTCATTTTTAATATAAGTACTACTACTTAAAACATGAACACATTTTCAAATATAAATCATAAATTGTGTAAAAAGTTAAATGTTGCCTACTGCATAGAGTGATTTGTTGTGCATCACAAAGTGTTTATGAGCAATAAACGCCCACATGTCCAAGCAGAGTATTTCCTGTTCGCTGAAGGGTCTCTCAGTGTTTTTTTTCTCAGTGACTGAGGCTCATGATGGGATCCCTATGGCCTGAGTGATCATCTGTCTCCTTTAGCCAGCCCTATTTATCTCTGTCCGTCCTGTAAATAAAGTATTTATCAAAAACACAGATAATACAAAGCTCTGGATACTGCAAAAGCAGGCTGCCACCCCAACTAGGACCTTGACACATTTTTAATGAAGGGGAAAGTGAGAGTTGAGTAATGGTAAACTCACTGAGGCATGCTGTAAATTGTGTGTTGTGACTTGTGGCTGTAAGTAATCCTGTCTCTGCTTCACAGTATCTGCTCTGTTATCTCCTTCATCATAGGGCAACCCCTTATCTATTCATGGATTTGGTATTAATGGGGCCTTTTAAAATACAGACTTAGTGACTGGCCTCAATATTCATCACGTTAATTGATATTATGTTACCAAGGCCAACTGAAGCGTGTCTTTAAAGTCAAACATAGATGGCTTTTTCTTTAACATCATTCTTATATTCACTATACAAATACATACGCACAGAAATAATATCTTGTTACAAATTAAAGGCACAAATAGATTCCAGGCCAAATCAATGATGTGATTTATTGCTGTTGTGAAATGTGAGAGGTATATTGGTCATTAATGGTGGCTATGCAAAGCCATTCATCACCTGCTGCAATTCAGCATTGTATGATCTCCAATTCTGACCTCAGTTCATTGTCCATTAATCACATTACAACATTCTTTTTGACTAAAAAAGCCACACAAAAAATAAAATCTAAGTCTACCTAACCTAGTCTTAAATGTTGGTCAATGGACAACCCTTTGTGAATTGATCAGATGGCCCTTATACCTAGTATCTCCTTAGAATAGTCTAGTGATAGGCCTATTAATTTAAAAAACTATCCCAACCGATGCTGTTAGTCTTATTGTGTTCATGACTATGTAGCCATTCTCCTGAAAGTGGTGAATGAGGTTATACAAAACCATCGAATTCTATAAAATGTGCGCCTCTGATATTGATTCCTAGATGAAGGTGCATTGTGCGTATCAGCTAAATATAGAGCAAGGGTATACCAAGATAACTGGTAGATAACTGGTAGAAGGATAAAAGACACACGACAGGAGTTTTAATTAATTTAGTTGCAAGTTGTATTAGTCGTATGTACAGGATACACGTGGTCCAACGAAATGCTTACTTGTAGGTTCCTTCTCGACAATGCAACAATAAGAAATATTTTCGAAATCTATTTGAAATGCATGGTTTTCATGTCCATTCATGATGTTAGAATATCAAAATATGGACTGTTTATTAAGGAGTGACGCAGAACAAATGGCCATCTGTGCTAATAGGGACCAGGACTATAATCATGTCTTCATGTAAACATGATTTTCCCTTTGATGCTGACAGACCTTTCATCTTTATTTGAGTTTCTCACCACCACAAGACATGTTAGGATTGCAGATACCCTTAACAGACAAATCCATCTAACAGCCCTCAGAACCTCCTTCGGGATATAGCTGTTCTGCACTATGCCATTTGGCTTCCATAGGGCACCGGCATGTATATTGTTTTAGCCTGCCCTCTAGTGGACAACTAACTTACTGATAATAAAAGCGACCATACACAAACGTCCTGGTAATCCTGCACAACAACTCTATCCAGAAGGAGCCAAGTGTGAGTGTGTATCTTGGAAGTTGTATCTATTTGACATTTTACAGAGGTAATTAAAGCAACACTTGATGGATCTATCAGCTAAACGTTATTCATCATACATTTCTCACTGCCTTGGCTGGCCTGATTAATGCCCTGGCTGGCCTGACATGCAGTAAGGAATCATTCCATTGCTTGGGCTGTGAATTTATTATACGATAGCCTACATTGTACATATCTAGGCACAGTCTGAGCACTGTCCTCCCCTCTAGGTGAATGGTCGAATTACTGTTGAGATGGGTCTTAATCAGTCTTGATTTGACATGGGGGTCAATGGACTTCTATGTTTATATATCTTGCCAAAACCCACTACGCGTCATCAAACATAGAAGCTGCGATTGGCTCTTTGCATGTAGTTTACGAGAGTCGAGACACTGTTGCAAAATAAACCTGAGACGTGTCGAGCGGCCTGTGATGATTCTCTGAATTCGATCGGAAACGGTGGCAGAACTATTCTTCAGTCTGAGGATAAGCTACAGTTCAAAAACTATTGGATGTGGTTTGTCGTTATCTACTAGACCGCATGGCATAAATTATTAATCCAACTAGTGGTAGGCAATACATTTTACAGTGTACTGTATTGTAGCCTATACAGAAATCTTTGTTTTGCATAAGAGGCAAGATCAGAAAATCGTCACTTTTACCCAGAATATTTCTTACACATTAGTAACACTATCATTACTTACACATTAGTAACACTATTATTGAAAGATAAGAAATGGATGAATCAAATGGTTCTTCAAAAAGGACTATTCTGTGTTTATTTGACGTGGACGGCACTCTTACCCCACCGAGAGAGGTTGGCTAAATAACATTTTTCATTATCCCATTGTATTGTGTTTGTCATTTTCTTTCTTCTAATGCTGTCGTACTTGTCAATGCTTTCTATTTTTAAAGAATTATAGGGCGCTTTGCCAATTGCCGTGCCATCTTGATAGCGCAAAACTGTTGCAACAATGTCAATGTCTTATCTGCTGCAAGGTCTGGAATGTTCCTGCACGTTATGTAATGATTTACTATTTTCTGTCAATATACTTTCTGATAATGTAGTCAAACAGCATCATTTTCTGTCCTTCCAAGTTCTTGCTTTCATATATTATTTAATCCCGTGGTTGTAGCCTACAAATGCAGTCGTCCGCCAACTCTTTTGAATGAAACTGAAATGTCTTCGTTTGCATCTGAAGCTTGTATTTCACTAAAAGTAGCGCGCGCCCCATGAAGCAGAGATATAATTAATTTGGAAGAACGTTATGTCCTCCGTCCGTACGAGAACACGACTGTAGGCTACTGTTGCCTACTTGCACAACACGTATGATGTCAAGTTTCATATAGCATCCTGGTGATGGTCAACCCTAGACCACTGTTACACTGCTTATGCTTATTCAAAATACCCTATAACTGCTGTTTCCTGAAAGTTTCAAGTCCGTCCATATGAAGTATCAATTACGTTGCAGCTGTTCGCGCCAATTCTTAAAAGCCCAGTGTTTTATATATATTGCCACACTATTTGGTTGGAATAATACTGTGAAATTGTGAAAATTATAATAATGCCCTTTTAGTGTAAGAGCTGTTTGAAAAGACAGCTGTTTGAATTTCAACCTGCTTTGGTGGGATGGAGTTTTGGCATGCCTGGTGATATAGACCAATGAGAAAGAGACTTCCAAACCTCTCTGCCAATAACAGCACATTTTTTTGTTTTCCCCTCCCCACTCAGACCACTCTCAGACAGTCCTAGCTAAATTCTTGCTTGAGAAATTGCTCTTTGCTCTGAAGCTATTTTTTGTTTCTTTTTGACAATTAAGGTACTTAATTTTTACCCAGAAATTATTTGATTTTGAGATAACAACAGCTGCATTGGAACTTTAACAGACAGATAACTGATAGTAAACAACTTAAATTGGGTACATGGGAAAAAGAGTCACATGGAGTTTCTACCCTAAAAACTCTGACTACTTTGATCAAGGATGTTGACATTCATAATGGGGGTACCCTATTAGTTATATCCTCAGCCTTTTTTGACCCTCAGATTTGAAATGCAAGATAATCAATTAATAATCAGTGAAATGGCTCTCTAGTGCTTTTCATAATGATTTCAGTAGTTTAACAAAAATTACTCATTCATATGTTGATAAATGGTTAACTCAGTTACACAACGCTGCATCAAGGAATGTCTTTGCAATTGCCATGTGTGAAAACAGGCAGTTCTCCATGTCTTCAAATAATTAAATTAAACAGGAGGATAAAAATGTTGATTATCCCTCTTATCTCTGCCCATCATCACAAGATGATGTCTTTGTTGTAACATAGCCTACAATATTATTATTTTTTGTCTATTGGCATTCTTGTCTGTGTCTGGATCGGTGATGTAAGAAATGTTCAATGACCGTCGTGTAGGCAGTGTCCAGTTCAGCAGCCGTTGGTCGGTCACAGAGACATGAGTGTGCAGAATAAACCCACTGCCCTTATATTATGTAATGCAGTTTCCTCATGTGAACATGAAGCGGTCCCTGCCTGATCGTCTGCCCAAGTCTCTCTGGCAAGATGGAAAGCTGGTTTAATAGGATTATTTCTGCAGAGGATGAATAAACCACTATCAAAGTTGCTCCTCCTTCAGAGACAGATGCCAATCTCACTCTGTCTATGCTACCTAACCTCACAAACAAAAGCATTCTCCTGCTTTGTGGTCAGACAACAAAAGCAGTTTTCAGGACTGTAAATGCCTGTCTTGTCACAGTTTATATTATGAGTCCCTAAAACTGTGTTTTCAATGATAGACAACACAAACAGTTACAGACTGTGTGTGTGTGTGTGTGTGTGTGTGTGTACGCGCCATGCGTGTGTGCTTACATCCTGCAGAAAATTGACCCTAAGCTGGATGAGTTTTTACAGTCTCTGCGCAGGAAAGTGAAGATCGGCATAGTGGGTGGATCAGACTACTCAAAGATCGCAGAGCAGCTGGGTGAGGGAGATGAAGGTGAGCGTTCCTCATTCTCACTTTGGTCTCATTTCAGTCTCACATATTCACCCTCAAACCCACATTATTGCCTTTCTCTCACAGGGCTTTGCAAACCCCAAAAGGATGTCGCTTTCATGGTCATGAAATTATTTCAGGGAAATTCCCCAGAGAGACAGTTTAGGGGCTTTCATGTTGGCAGCCCACTCTCATTTGACATCAGTCCATAAATAACAGACATAGACAAAAGCAGCTACATCATAACTGAAGTCTACGCTCCTGGTCTCACATGGATCCAGGTGGAGTTACATGTTTGCTCATGTACCTGTGTTACATTGACACACTGACCCTGTGGTGGAGTTTATACACAGCAGTGGAGACTGGCCACCAACACACTGACAACTGACAGTTATCACTCAGAGCAGCAACAAAAGTAAAGCAACAAACGATAGAGTAAATATAAGTGGGAGTGCTACTAGTGCATTAAAGGTTTTGTTTTCAGTGCATTTTTGTATCAACAGTTCTCTATCCTGATCATCCCCAGACTGCATTATGAAAGACTGATTGAGATGCTCAGTACTTTGATACTCTAGCCATGTGAGATATGTGTACAGTGAATGGACAGGACAGAGATTAAACTGGACTGTTCCAGGTAGTGTTACATAGGTGGTAATCTGCAATGACCAATAATCCCTCTGTACCAGGTACAACATGCCTGTGTTCCAGTTGGGGGTGTATTTTTTTAGGCTATGTGCTGGTAGCTTGTGTTATCTATTTACTATGAATGTTCTCACAGTAACACACTTTTACCTAATTTGCCCTCTTTTTCTCTTATAGTGATACAGAAGTTTGACTATGTGTTTGCTGAGAATGGCACGGTGCAGTACAAAGATGGGAAGCTCCTTTCCAAACAGGTGGGTGTGACTGAGGTGAGGGAAGGAGTAAAATATATTTTGGCTCACTAACAAGCTATTTAAACCTGATTCCATGTAAACAACATGCAGGGACAACCTTTTTTCTTGTAAACTGTACTCAGCTAAGAAGATTGGAAGGGAAAGTTATGATTGGGCTTTTAAGAGAACTGCACTGTGTTAATAAGAAAAGACAGTTCAAATATTTGAACTATGTCGTCTGTCCTACAGGCCATCCAGAACCAGATAGGAGAGGAACTACTACAGGACCTCATTAACTTCTGTCTCAGCTACATGGGGCTGATCAAGCTGCCCAAGAAAAGGTGAGACTCCCTCCCTCTGACCTACTTTCAGCTCCTTTTCCTTTCAGCTCCTTTTCCATCCTAGTCATTCAGAGGCCCCATGGCCACTACAACCTGTCTATCACAGCTGTAGGCATTGGAGAAAGGAATGCTGGCTCTGTCAGGATTCCTAAGGGAGAGACTAAGACAGAAGGATTGATCTGTATCTGGGTGGAAATACTTATTTCCTTGAGAAACAAAGCAATTCTGACTTTAACGCTAGAATCTCTATAATTTTTGTATGATGGTTGGCAACAAAGCCAGACTAAAGTCTCTTCTTACAGATTAATGCCTTATTCTGCCCTCAGGGGCACCTTTATCGAATTCCGCAACGGAATGCTGAACATCTCCCCCATTGGCCGGAGCTGCACACTTGAGGAGCGAATCGAATTCTCTGAAATTGACAAGGTATTACACAGTATAAGAGTGCCTAAATAATGATCCAAACAGCAGTCATTATCTTCTAAGGAAAACGCCTAAACATATAAACTTTTTAAAATGAACAGTAAACAAACAAAGCACGTGTTATTGATTGAGTCATGTTTTCAACCTCTTATAACCTCAAATCACTGCACAGTGCAAGCAGCCATGATTTTCCCTTATACTGTTATGTTGGCTCCTATTAAAAGAGGAAGAGAGTAAACAAGTCAAAATAATGCTGAACTTTCAAGATGGCTGAACAGACATTGATGTTTCACAGCCACACATTATGGAGGGTCTAGTGGTCTGATGGGTGATGTGGAGAGGCTTAACCGTTAGTGGCCTGAAGCCTGACCCCTTTCGTTAACCTCTTCACAGAGAGAGAAAATCCGGGAGAAGTTTGTTGCGGCCCTGCAGGAGGAGTTTGCTGGGAAGGGTCTACGATTTACGAGAGGTAAGCCAACTGGCACAGGATGTGAGCTGGGAATTAATATCATTGTAACTATTAGCACCTCTAGTCTTGTATTTCAGTATTCTTTTGTATGCCATCTGTGCATGGTGTGATATCTACATTTGAAGACTCATTTATCTTTCAGATAGAACCCTGTTATGACTTGAATGTACTTGCTCCTTTGCTATCTTTTCCTTGCTGTTCTTTCCTATCTGCCACTTCACAAAGACGATCTGCCATGCGTAGTCAATCTCCTGGACACATTGTGCCCAACTTCATTAAACATTACTCTCCCCTGCTCCACTCTCTGAGGTTCAGAGATGTTTTAGTCAGACTATGTATTTGCTGACTGTAACGAGGTGTGGGGCTTACTTAATGGCCTGTGAAACTGTACACAATTCAGGCAGCTGCACAAACAGCTGGAGATAAGGCTGTTGTCTTCATAAGGCACTCTGTTAAAGCCTTGGGCCATTAGCAGCAGTAGTTACAAACACACACTTTCATCCTTACTTCAACCCTAACTGAGTGACTGCCCTGGGAATCCCCCTGATTGCTGATATTAACTGGGAATCCTTCTGGTTGCTGATGTGGAAGCTGATGCTCATTGCACTGGCAGCAGAGCCAGTTGGAGGGCTGTTTGCACTGCAGCCGCAGAGCCTGATAAAACGAGCCAATGAGAAGGCTAGTGGATAAGATGTATGTGTTTGCTCATTGCAGTCTGTTTCTGCACGTCTACCCTGCCTTGGTTTGTTCACATTTCACATATGCAATGCTGTTTATGCCTATGCAGCACTGTCTGTTCTTACGCCATAGATTTTTGCCCGTGTCACTCAGCTCAAAAGGCAACATTGCAGCGTCACTTCAAATACAGGCACCTTTGTCCTGGCTTTGTTTTCTTTCACCTTTATGGTGCATGGCCAGGGGCGGTAAAGGAACTGTGTGGGGGATGGGCTGAGGATGTGGGTGTTTGTGGCCAATACACCCTCTGATTGGCTGAAACCTCCCTAGCTGTTGCATTTGTGAGCTTTCCCTTAGGGTCAAGCAGCAGTTGCTACATCCATTTCTGGACTAATAAATGAATGATATGTAACCATTGATTCTTGAAGGATATAACTTATAAATGCCATATGATCTTAGTTCAACTGTTGTACCCAATCAGAACACAAAATATAAGCTAGTTTTACTCCAAAGTATGTAAACAAAGTAAATGTAAACAAACACTGTATAGCCTGAAAACATGGTTAAAGTTATACTTTTGATAACATGGATGGTCAGTCCTTGCATTCATAGCTCTGCCTTTGAATTTGAGAGTGCTTACATTTCTCCGGTCCCATCGCCACACCTTTTACTGAAACAGTGGTGAGGAGGGCGCTTTGTTATTTCTTCAACTGCTGATTGCCGCTTTAAACACTGGGGGGTAATGAAGTAGAATCTGAAGGCAGGGGGGATGGGCGAGAAGCAGAATTTAAACTTACTTTGCTGAGGGCTTTTTGTGCACATTCACGGCTCATTGACCTGAATATGTGGCAGAATTTAAAGACTAACTGCTCTGGTTGTAGAATGAAAAGAGCGATTTAAAAGAAAGGAGTCAGCCACAGGCTGTGTTTATGGAACTGAGTCCACCTCATGGGGCAGCCTGATGGCTCACATACTGTTAGTGACCTCATGGAGGTCAGCCAAGTAGTGAATAATCACCAATAATAAGACTGGTCTCCCTGGACACAGACTGTATGTCAAAGCCATCACCACACAGTCGATGCACAGGGCATAAATAAGTCTGTTCTGCTGAACTGAGCACAGTGATTGGGGCTTTTAATAACCTTTCATGCTTTTCGAGGGGAGAATGTGTTGGGCTCCAAGTCTGTTGCAGAGAAATGGGCAGCATTAACCGGTAGAAGTTGCAGACTTAAAAATATCTCAAAGCTGCTGTTCCTGTAATGGGGGAAATATCACACCTATTTTACATGCATTGGGCACCCTCACTAATCAGTACATTGACCAACCAAAACAAATATCCCTGACATGGCATGAGAGCTGGTTGTAATGTGTTAATAATCATCACTAAAACATGACTGAGGGTTTATTTTATGGGAGGGACTAATATTCTGTTCAGTAACATGTTAAATTGTAATGTATCAATTGAAATTGACTGAATTATTCCCCCTTGTGTGCCTCTCTATTCAGGCGGTCTCATCAGTTTTGATGTGTTCCCTGAAGGCTGGGACAAGAGGCTCTGTCTGGACGTGCTGGAGGGGGAGGGCCTGGACGCTATCTACTTCTTTGGCAATGAGACGTCGTCTGTAAGTGAAGGGGAGGACCTTGTGGACGTGTCAGTGGTGGGGAATGCTCTGAGGCTAAAGATAGCAATGAGAGTAGGATTGTGCTGTGGCTTGAAAGTTAAAGGTTAAAGTTCAGAGATCATTGTTGTTGTCAATCTAAGTGGAGTTGACCCCTGCCTGAAACAATGTTGCATGAGCTTTGTGATGGTTGTGTGTTTATTTAACCTATTTTACTGAGACATAGAGAGAGATAAAGAGTGAGTGAGGAAACAAGGAAAGAGGTCGACAAGGGGGAAAAGGGCAGTCGGTGCAAACCTATTTGTGAACAAGCAGATTCTAAAGCCGTATCTACATTCCTCTCTGTTCAGGGGGGAAACGACTATGAGATCTTCAATGACCCACGGACCATTGGTTTCACAGTATACTCACCAGAGGACACAGCCAGGCACTGTCGAGAGATTTTCTTCAAAGCTCCCGCCAATGAGTCGTGATAAATCGTGCAGCAGGCACTCTCACAGTCAGCTTCCCTTGGGCTCCCCCTGTTGTTCAGGGCAGGTACTAAGAGCACCTGAAGGAGAAGAGGTGGAGATGGGAGGTAAACCACTACAGATTTGTTAAGTAATCAATGCATTGTTGTTGTATAATATTATTCTAACTAGCACTGGACACATAAAGGGATCATCAGTAATTCACATTGGCTGGACTCCCATGGAAATTACTATGAGATGTGGACAGATCTGCTTTTTTAAAGGGATGATAGCTCAAACAATGTGAGGAAGTTTACTAATGTTTTCAGTTTTTTATCATGACTAAGTGTTTCTCTAAGGTTTTAATGTAATATCTGACTGTTTAACATCTATCAACCCAATGTTTTTTGTAGCCTGTCCCTGTATTTGTATGTAACATCAAATTAACCATAATGTCTTATAGGCCCTCCTGTAAGACAATCCTCTTTTGTGAATATCATGTGAAGATTTCTATACATTTTGAGTATATAATGTAAATACCCACTTATGTTTTGCACTAATATTGATACAGTTATCTGACAAACTGGGTTTTGGATCATTTGTTTTCTTTGTGAATGTAGGAAGTGACTAGTGTTGTCTTTGAACAAAATGGAGCGAGAAAGAGTTTTTTTTCTCTGTGCCAGTCCACTTTCAGATGAAGTGCCTATAGAAAGTCTGCACCCCCTTGAATTTGTAATTGTTTGTCAAGATTTTTACAAATGTAAAAACAAATTATAACTCAAATATAATTGTTCCTTAAATATTCACCCCCTTTGTTTAGGCAAGCCTAAATTAGTTCAGAAGTCAAATGTGGCTTAACAAATCACATAATAATTTATATGGACTCTGTGTGAAATAATGGGGGTTGATATTATATTTCTTTATGACCATCTCTTGCTCTGTCCTCCCAGGGCTTTTTCGAAAGCTTCAGAAATAAAGGGCAGTGATTGGTAGATAGATAACAATAACATATCAGACATTGAATATATCTTTAAGCACGGTCAAGTTAATAATTAAGTTCAGTCGTTCTTCTGAACTGAGCTGCAGGACAGGAAGGAAACTGCTTAGGGATGAGGCCATTGGGGATTTTAAAACAACTACAGAGTTCAGTGGCTTAGATGGGAGAAATCTGAGGATGGATCAACAACCTTGTAGTGACTCCACAATAATGACCTAAATGACAGAGTGATAAAAATAATAAAAATACACAGAATAAAAATATTCCAAAACATGCAACAAGGCACTAAAGTAATACTGCAAAAAAACAAAACAGCAAAGGAATATACTTTTTGGCCTAAATGCAAAGCCTTATGTTTGGGGCAAATCCAACACAACACATCACTGAGTAATTGCCTTCATGGTATGGGTATGCTTGACATCGGCAAAGACTGGGGAGTTTTTCAGGATGAAAACCAACGGGATGGAGCTAAGCACAGGCAAAATCCTATAGGAAAACCTGCTTCAGTCTGCTTTACACCAGACTCTGGGAGAGGAATTCATCTTTCAGGAGGACAATAACCTACAACACAAAGCTGAATATACACTGGAGTAGCTTACCAAGGAGACAGTGAATGTCCTGGAGTGGCCAAGTAACAGTTTTGACTTAAATCTGCTTGAAAATCTATGGCAAGACTTGAAAATTGCTATCTAGCCATGATCTCCAACACCTTGGCAGAGCTTGAATAATGGGAAAATATTGCATAATACAGGTGTGCAAAGCTCTTATGAGACTTACCCAAGATGACTCAAAGCTGGAATCGCTGTCAAATGTGTTTCTAACATGTATTAACTCAGGGGGGTAAATACGTATCTAATCAAGGTATATAAAAACAAATGTTAGAATTTTTTCTTCCACTTTAACAGAGTATTTTGTGTAGATTGTTGACAAAAAATGATAATTAAATCAATTTGAATTCCACTTTGTTACACAAAATGTGAAGAAATCCAAGGTGGGTATAGACGTTCTACACAAAAGGGTTCTTCGGCTGTCCTCATAGGAGAACCCGTTTCGGTTCCAGGTTAAAACCTTTTTTATTCCAGCTAGAACTCTTTTGGGTTCGATGTAGAACCCTCAGTGGAAAGGGTTCAACCTGGAACCAAAAAGGGTTCTTCAATGGGGACAGCCGAAAAACCCTTTTAGGATCTAGATTGCACCTTTTTTTCTAAGAGTGTTTAGGCACTGTAGGGAGAAGTCTTACCTCATCTATGCAAATACATATACATTATTCCTGCTACTTCAGTCTGCACCACTATAAGAAATGGATCTCACAGATGGCTTATACAGCCTTTACATTACCTACCCAGTATATTCACAGGTACACGTCCTTTAGTTGTATCCAATCAAATTTTATTAAAAGGTTAATGCCGTCTGCTACAAATATAATAATCTGGATGTCTTCACCTTTCTGCCAAAGGCCATTAGACCTTCCTGAATGACAAAGGTCCAGTGGACTCACTTGTAGTTTGATCGACATACACTAATTGTGAAATCATCATGTGATTGTTGAGTACTGTATTCATTTGAACTATGTTCATTGTAATAAATTATTTTATATCATTGTGCCAAGTGTGACTTGTTATTTCTTTGTACAACAGATGGAAAGTATAACTAAGGCATAGGCATGTCATTCTAATGTCACAGACGATGTATACACCCTTATCTCCAAAGATAAATACTAAAAAAAAGATAAGCCACCATAATTGTGAATCATAAAATGTTATTAGTGCTATTTCAAGGCTCACGTGGAAATGAGTGTAAACTATAGCCACAGTGGCTTGTCTAACAGAAAATGCTCTGAACTGTGACCAATGGAAAACCTAGCATTTTAACTAAAACAACCCAAAACAGTAAGAATGAAGGATATAAATATGCATAGAAATGGCCTAAATATGGAAATGGTAAACATAACACAAATATAAATAATGGTTCAGTAACAATCAAATGATCATATCAGAACTTAAACAAAAACATTCAAATGTATTTCAATTCCATTGACAGTGTGTTACAGTGTCTCTCAGACAATAGAAAAGTTTCAAATAGTTTCAAAAACCTTACAGTAATTTGCTCATACCATCATGGTGAGTTACAATTTGCAAACAGGACTACAAATTGCCACATGATAAAGCCTAATAGGAGTTGTAGTCGGTTCGGCAGTATTTCAGAATGGAAGTTCAAGTTTTTAAGTGCATTCGTTTGACTACAATACCCAAAACTTAAATCCAGTAACCTCAAAACTAACGGATACAAAAAAATCGAAACTAAATGGTCAAATAAATATATATAAATAAAAGGCAAAAATACAAAGATGGTTGTGTACCTCGAGAAAATATTAATAGTGGCTTTTCCATTCACAGTCAAATATAAATCATTCTTCCAAGCTTTTTTTTGTCTCCCATTACACCCATCTCTCCCTACCTTCTTCTCGATTGCTCTCTCAATCAGACGTTTCCGATTCTGTACCTCTAAACATTCGTCAGTTATTTTCTCTCCAACCTCATTTTGATTTCACACCAATAGTAATGCTTCTCCTCAAAATGGTGTCGGATTTCTCATTCTATTTCCTCCACCACTCTGCTCTGTCCCCTCACCCATTTTCAGTACCTTCAAGTTGAACATATTCTCCTCCCTTACTTGCTTTTATGACTTATCAATCCAGTCTGTACCAACCACATCCTAGTTCACGGATGGCCAACTTGTGTCCTGAGGAGCCAGTCAGTGTATCTAGAGTTTTGTTCCAGCCCAGCTCTAGCACACCTGATTTAGACAGACTCTCCAGCACCAGTTGGCCGTCCCTGCCTGCCCTAGCCAGACCCCTCAACTTCCCACCCTAGCCCTCCCCACCCTAGCCAAGTGTAGATAAACAGGCCAGCGCAGAAGCCTAGCTCTCGTCTAGCTGGCTGATGATCTGGCCAGACCAGGTCTCATGCTTCGTCCCTGGGTTCAGATGAACGATCTTCACCTCCACGGCCTGGATCTTCAGGTTTTTGGGTGGGATCCGGGAGACTTTGTATGTGACCTCATCTCCTTCAACTGGGACATACTCGCCCTCGATACTGAAATAGATTGAATTAATGATTTAGATGTTCATTTACTGCACAATATGAATATGCAGTCAGTTCTTGCTCTGAACCTTGCCATATTTTATCTGACACTGAACACTGATGTTACATTGCTGCTCTGAGATAGAAAGCTGTGAACAAAATATTAAAAAAACAGGGCATTCTGTTCATTTTAGAAATTGCCAAGCTAAAGAAGGCTGTTGTAGTGATGAAGGCAACTCACTCCGAGATGTGAACAAATATGTCATCTCCGCCATTGGTTGGACGGATGAAGCCATGACCTTGTGACCTGCAGAAGCTCTTGCACACACCCTTAAACGCTGGCCCTGAGGTGGCCCGCACCGTGCTGAATAGAGACAGGGGAGAGAGCATCATGTCCACTCTCAACAAAACATTACATCAACACACCATATCCCTTCTGCTACTGCTTGTGGAAATGTATTCTCTAAGAAGTTAAGGAATGTATATATACACGTCATAAAAGTGAAGGATAATAAACATGCACTATCAAACCAATTCTAATACAGAAACGCATTCATGAGCAGCATATCTAGTTGCTTACGCTGAATAGGTGCGGTTGCGTTTGGTGGGCAGTGGGCTGGGCAGTGACCGGGGCGGCGCTCCCCTTTCCCACACACGGCTGCCCTCCCTCAAGAAGGGGAAGGAGAGGGAAAGGGGTGCAGCCCGGGGGGAGCGCAGAGGGACCTCTGAGGGGGACGTCAGGCTGGGGTCTGCCATGGCTGAGGCACGGGCGAGGTCGCTCTTCTTACCACTCTTCTGGTTCTTCACCACCTGGCCTGATGCTGACACTCCAGTTATGTGTTTATCTGCTCACTGTCGCTGCTTTAATATATCTTGCTACTGAGTACACAGGTCAGTTTGTTTCAGCAAGTTTCTTAAGGGGCCTGCTGTGAAGAAAGAAAGAGAAGAAAACAAACAAAAGTAAAAGGCGAAAGTTGAACCAGAAGGAACAACTGAAACAAAGACAAATTTCATTAAGTTCATCCCTACTGCAGAGAACATTATGTATCATTCATAACAGCTTCATATTAAGATGGATGTTTGGATTTACATTACTGGACACTTATGAAACCATTTAGTCGAACTACCCTGGTTAAGAGTATCAGCCTAGTGGCAATGTTTTACCAAAAAGGACACTGGCAGCCTCTCAATTCATTACAGACCATTTTTACTTTCAAATCCCTTACATTTCAACTGCAAACCATTCCTAAGTCTGCCCACAAACAATAACAGGCTCAACTTAAATATATGACTGTTGTTTACATTATGTATCAAGTCCTTCAAGCTCAAGAAGAGCACAGCTTTAGGAATAGCTGCAACAAAAGCAGTTAAATAATGGTTAAATAAAAATGAAGATAGTGTGTGCTGTGTCCTAAGGCCAAGATGGCTTTGCATGGTTTAAGATTGTTACATTCTTTCGCTCTGCCTGCATCATCAAGGTTACAGTAAATCAGAGTTCTCTGACAGCTCGCATGTTGAGAACGCCGTCGACAGAGCTGCTGGCAAAACACTAGCTGTGTATTTCTGACGTCACCATGCAATACTGGAAAGCGTTGGATAATGACTGCAAACCAAAACATTAGGGCTGCTACATTGTAACACCAAAATGGTTAAATTAGAAAAGTAGATGATCCTTTCACGCGTATGCTAATTGACTGTTTAAAGAAGGATAGGAATCCGTTTTTATGAAGTAAAAATGAAAAAAGAGAAACAGTGAAGCCTATCTCTCTGGATACTTTCTCTGGGCTACATCAGAATTAAATATCTGAAATAGTCAGTTGACTCGGCTCAACGTGTCTAAATATCGCAAGAAAAATCCCTCTACGTAAGACATTCATAACATTGTATGATTCGTCATGTTGCGGAGGCGTGCATTTCGGGCTAAATGGATGACCAGTTTGCATTGCCAAATTATTCTGTAATAAACACGCATATCATCCGACTTTTTCTAATTTCCAGAACATTCGAAAAATCGGAGCGCGCAAACAGAGACGGTATAGGGATGAGAGGATGAGTAGCCTCGTCAAAGGTATTATATACCCAACAGTTGTCCTTATCATACATTTCCTTTAGCCTATACTTTGGTCAAAAAGGCGACACAGATGTTCTACAATCCAAACAATAGCTGGCATACCCATACTTGAATATTTGTACAATTATTTTAAAAAACATGGGCCTACTTACTGCATTGCTAGAGTCCGTTTGTCGGTAGAGGACGGGTGTGTGCCTTGTCAGTTACTATTATATAACATTAATTAAATAAATAACTCCAGTAAATACGCGTAGTCGCGGAATACCCTGATCTGTGCGGTGTGTTGTTGAGGCTGCGCAGCTGCCGCTGGCTGAGATTACACCGTAGTTGAGAGAATGGGCGTGATGCTTGTGATGTGTGTTTGCCGACAAATTTGTAGGCATAACAAGACTGCTATGCTCATACGCGTCAAATCAGTTATTACATTAAACAATTAGGTATTCGTATTGTAAACCATACTGATGTATTCCTTCATGTAATGGTGTAAGTAAAAATATCCAAAATCAAGATCAGAATATGATACATTCATTTGACCTGGAAGAAACTGGCTTCTATGGTTTATCAAAAATGTTGTTAGGTGCTTCAGAGGACCAACTTCACACCCACTAAAATACACAAATTATAGTGAAGTGTAGTGCTTGTGGGTTCATGACAGCCCTTCCCAAGGACTGTACTTTTTAAATTATATTTTTGGGATACATGTCCTATACACAATTATAAACTGGGTGGTTCGAGCCCTGAATGCTGATTGGCTGAAAGCAGTGGTATATCAGACCATATACCACAGGTATGACAAAACATGTATTTGTATTGCTCTAATTACAGTTGGTAACCAGTTTATAACAGCAATAAGAAACCTCAGGGGTTTGTGATATATGGCCAATATACCATGGCTAAGGGCTGTGTCCAGGCACTCTGAGATGCGTTGTGCCTAAGAACAGCCCTTAGCCGTGGTATATTGGCCATATACCATCATGTCCTTGGGCCTTATTGCTTAAATAACCCAACTCAAAATCATGCAAACAAAAATTATCACTGATGAAACATTATACTGGTCACAAAGACAACACACAATTGTATATTTAGGCACACTCACTCCATTATTTGTTCAACTGAACACTCACAGACTTACATGGTGACACTAAATAGGCCAATTGGGGCCCTTTAGTCAGTCTTTCTTACAGTCATGTGCACCGGGTGTAACTGCTGGTACGTTAACAGTTATGGTGGTAGTATTTACAATATACAGGGGGAAGTGGATCTACACCTTTGCAAGTGAGGCAGTTTCCATGTCCCCGGCCTGGGTGCTCTATTAGAAATCCTTGCTACTGGTCCCTTGTTCTTGGGTCTGCCATTCCTATTATGGGAATCCTGGCTCCTCTACTTGAGCCCAAAGTTCTGTGTCTATTAGCCTTGTGGACACTTCACAGAGGCATGTTTCTCCAGTGTTAAAGTCACAACCTGGGAGGAGTGACTGAGAAGGGTCTAAAAAAGAAGGTTTATGTCCAGCAGCTGGGATGAATACTTGACAGCCGTCTCCCGTTTTCTGTACTGTAATGGTCTCTCCTTTCGCTAGCTGTTCCACCAGGACAGGAGGCCCAAGCCTGGCTCGCTAATGGTACCCTGATACACAAGAAAGGCAGGGAGGGAAGGGGTGGAATTAATTATGGCCATTATTAGAAAGAACTGACTTATAGTATTGAAAAAGACCTCAAAATAGTAATTTGTAATAAGGATGTATGATAAAACCAAAAGTACAACTATGTGACGGACATCACTGTGCTGCTAACAGTTTTGCCTCCTCGAACGAGTGGTCCTTTGCTTCGCAAGCACAAGTGACCGCCCTGCTTGACAAAGTACTAACCAGTTGTACTACCCAAAAGGTACCAATTCAGCAGCACAATCACCATAGACTTAAGAAGGCTCCACTCTAAGCTTGTTTTAGCATGGGCAGCGTCATTGAGGACTTTCAAAATGTTGAAGTAGTGGGACTTCCTATGGGTTAAGGAAAGATCACATAATTCCATCCAGGTCATCAGGAGAATTCGGGCCAATGAATTATACTCCTGATCAAACATTCCATACTTGCTCACTGGACGTTTTGAGTGAGCTTACCGGTACCATTTAACTCAGTCACATATACTGTATATGGATACTTGAAATTATTCAATTCACAACAATAGTAACAATAAGTCTGTGTTATATCAATGAGCGCCTTCTTACTAGCAGTGTGTAAGGGGCCTCTTTCTTCTGGCCACCCTCCTCTGCTCCTGGAGCTGCAGGGGAGTTGGTTGCTGCGGCAGAAGGGCCTGTGGGCGACGTGTCCAAGAAGACTTCATCTGTGACCCGGAAGCGGATGTCCTCACCTTGGTCCATGTAGAGGTCATGGGCCCCTTCGTCCGTCTCATACTCCCACACCCACACCTGCTCCGCTTCATCGCTGAGGCAGCAGTCAAGGAGTGCTTGCTGGATTGCTATATTTTCAGTAGCTTTTACAGGTAAACTAAAATGTCTATCAGATAGCTATCAACATGAGGAGTTGAATTAACATTTACATGATTGTATTCCAGAGCCATCTACTGCAACTCAGCTTTAAGCAACAAATTGTCAAATGTGCACATTGGTAAGAAATACACAAACACACATCACTGGGCAGGATACAATTTTGCAGGCTGCTGTAGGGACTCTGGGGGAATGACGATGTCATCAAAGAATCCTAGGCTGACTATGAAACAAAATATGGCATTGTGAACAAATCTATACAGACAGACTGCCACATCAATGTTATACTTCATACTGAGACATTCTCTCTGTTGATCCACTTTATACATTGAGAGAGAGACAGGGTCGGTAAAAATCACACTGCAGTGTGTACAGACTCCTCTGGGGCTGTGGCGGCGGTGTATAAAAAGCATCTGACCCAAATTAGTGTATCAGCAAATCACAGCAAGTGCTCTTATTTTCACACGAGGCCTATTAGTCCAGAATAGACATAGGTACAGTTGAAATTGGAAGTTTACAGACACTTAGGTTGGAGTCAATAAAACTCGTTTTTCAACCACTCCACAAATTTATTTCGAACAAACTATAGTTTTGGCAAGTGGGTTAGGACATCTACTTTGTGCATGACAAGTAATTTTTCCAACAATTGTTTTCAGACAGACTATTTCACTTATAATTCACTGTATCAAAATTCCAGTGGGACAGAAGTTTACATAAACTAAGTTGACTGTGCCTTGAAACAGCTTGGAAAATTCCAGAAAATGATGTCATGGCTTTAGAAGCTTCTGATAGGCTAATTGACATCATTTGAGTCAATTGGAGGGGTACCTGTGGATGTATTTCAAGGCCTACCTTCAAACTCAGTGCCTCTTTGCTTGACATCATGGGAAAATCAAAAGAAATCGGCCAAGACCTCAGAAAAAAAATTGTAGACCTCCACAAGTCTGGTTCAGCCTTGGGAGCAATTTCCAAACGCCTGAAGGTACCACATTCATCTGTTCAAACAATAGTACGCAAGTATAAACCCCATGGGACCACGCAGCTGTCATACCGCTCAGGAAGGAGGCGTGTTCTGTCTCCTAGAGATGAACGTACTTTGGTGCGAAAAGTGCAAATCAATCCCAGAACAACAGCAAAGGACCTTGTGAAGATGCTGGAGGAAACAGGTACAAAAGTATCTATAGCCACAGTAAAACGAGTCCTATATCGACATAACCTGAAAGGCCGCTCAGCAAGGAAGAAGCCACTGCTCCAAAACCGGCAAAAAATGCCAGGCTATGGTTTGCAAATGCACATGGGGACAAAGACCGTACTTTTTGGAGAAATGTTCTCTGGTCTGATGAAACAAAAATAGAACTGTTTGGCCATAATGACCATTGTTATGTTAGGAGGGAATAGGGGGAAGCTTGCAAGCCGAAGAACACCATCCCAACCGTGAAGCACGGGGGTGGCAGCATCATGTTGTGGGGGTGCTTTGCTGCAGGAGGGACTGGTGCACTTCACAAAATAGATGGCATCACGAGGACGGAAAATTATGTGGATATATTGAAGCAACATCTCAAAACATCAGTACGGAAGTTAAAGCTTGGTCACAAATGGGTCTTCCAAATGAACAATGACCCCAAGCATACCTCCAAAGTTGTGGCCAAATGGCTTAAGGACAACAATGTCAAGGTATTGGAGTGGCCATCACAAAGCCCTGACCTCAACCCTATAGAACATTTGTGGGCAGAACTGAAAAAGCGTGTGCAAGCAAGGAGGCCTACAAACCTGACTCAGTTATACCAGCTCTGTCAGGAGGAATGGGACAAAATTCTTATTGTGGGAAGCTTGTGGAAGGCTACCCGAAACGTTTGACCCAAGTTAAACAATTTAAAGGCAATGCTACCAAATACTAATTGAGTGTACGTAAACTTCTGACCCACTGGGAATGTGATGAAAGAAATAAAAGCTGAAATAAATCATTATCTACTATTATTCTGACATTTCACATTCTTATAATAAAGTGGTGATCCTAATTGACCTTAGACAGGGAATTTTCACTAGGATTAAATGTCAGGAATTGTGAAAAACAGTTTAAATGTATTTCAATAAGGTGTATGTAAACTTCCGACTTCAACTGTATATGCGTTATGGACAATGCTGTTGCACAGAGTCATATAGGCTACTAGGACTTAACATTCAGATGGGTGGGGAGAAAACTGGAAGGTGGGGGGAAAGATGAGGTGTTTCTCTCACCATGTACTCCTTCTTGACTGCAGTACTTGATCTTTCCAACAAGAATCTCATCCAAAAAAGGGTGGAACACAACATACCTGAAGTGGACTAACAGAGTAGGGAAAAGATAAGGTCACATCAAAATGGACAGTCAGTCCTAAGAGAAAGTCCCTGCCCAGAAATATCTCCTTGGCCGTGACCTCCAGGCACTTGTGTAGATCTGATAGTAATATGGTGCAATACGGTGAAAGTTACACCTAACCTATCAGAGGGCAAGGTGGAGCTACTTGTATAACATATGGAATGCCTTTTGGGTCTTTGCGTGTCAAAAAAGATACGCGTCAAATAAGCTTTTAATTTGACGTGTCAAATAACAAAATTCTATTCTAGAATGTTGTGTGAACTAAATGTGCATGCGCAAGCTCGAGCGCCACCACTATAGTCAGTAGCACGGTCAAAGCTGGGGAAAAAAAGTCTGCAAACAATCACACACATCGGCCACAATGTGTTTACAATACCGCTTTGGTAATAAGCCATTATTTGTTCGACTGAATTGGAAAACGTCAGTGTGAGCATTTGAAATAAGATCAGGATCAAACGAGCAGGATCAAGAATGTTAGCTAGGTAGTCCAACATTCTCCCAGACTTCAACCATTCCAGAGGCAGGGGAGAAAGGATGGTGAACCTGCTGCTTCTGACACCTAGCTAGTAACCGAATATGTTGCTGGATCGAATCCCCGAGCTGACAAGGTAAAAATCTGTCATTCTGCCCCTGAACAAGGCAGTTAACCCACTGTTCCTAGGCCGTCATTGTAAATAAGAATTTTCTTAACTGACTTGCCTAGTTAAATAAAAAGGTAAAATAAAAAAATACTATTTATTTAATCTGCCTATGAACTCTACAGGCTACAACGTAACATATCATTGCGTGACTCCAAGTTAACCTTGACAAGATGGTTATTATATCAATAGTTGCAGGGTTTCGACCATGATTATTGCATAATCTTTCACAGGCAAAAAAAATATCCACCCTTGTCTCGTGTATTTTGTGTTGTTGACATTTTGCCCTCAAATGTGCTGTCCATCAGGCCTGCTGTGAGTTTATTTTTTTAATGTGTAATTCATCTGCATGAAATGGTTGGATGGAAACCTGCTTAATGTCACTGATAGGCCTACATGTTTTATATGAATATTGATTTGCAGGTAACAAGTGAATACATTGTTTTAGGATTGAGCCCACAAATGTATTCACTTGTTACCTGCAAATCCATATTCATGCAATAATCGTGGTCAAAACGCAGCAAAATAATACAAATAAAATAAAAACGGCACTGGTCCAATGAATGTGATTATTTTCGAACGCTCCACATGGAATTATTACTTTGTCTTATCTAAGGTAGAAAAAATACAGGTTAAGACAAAGTAATAATTCCATGTGGAGCGTTCGAAAATAATCACATTCATTGGACCAGTGCCGTTTTTATTTTATTTGTATTATTTTGCTGCGTTTTGACCACGATTATTGCATGAATATGGATCAACAACACAAAATACACGAGACAAGGGTGGATAATTTTTTTGCCTGTGAAAGACTATGCAATAATCATGGTCGAAACCCTGCAACTATTGATATAATAACCATCTTGTCAAGGTTAACTTGGGAGTCACGCAATGATATGTTACGTTGTAGCCTGTAGAGTTCATAGGCAGATTAAATAAATGGTGGTTAAAGGCACAGTGCAGTCAAAACTGCGATTTATATATATTTACACACTATAAGGTTGGAATAATACTGAAATTGAAAATAATGATAATGCCCTTTTACTGTAAGCACTGTTTGAAAAGACAACCTGAAATTTCAGCCTGTTTTGGTGGGATGGAGTTTTGGCCTGCCTAGTGAAATTATTTGATATTAAGATACAAATGGCTATACTGGCCCTTTAAGTACACTGTAAGCTTGCAAATGTCCAATAAATATTGAGGGTATTATTTGATTGCTAGTGACATGATCGGTGTTTGGCTTTATCAAATAAAAATGATCTCGCGCTTATCCACATCTCATCATATAACCTACTCTGTCAACTTTATAAGTGAACTGTTGTCTAGAGAGAATGCGCCAAAACCAGATTGAGCACATTTGCTATTTATTGTAACAGTTTGTGACAAAACCATCAGTCGAGTTGAAAATGCAATGGAAACATCGAACTTCCATTTTTTTATTCGGTACAAAGAAATGTAAGCACAAAAGGGCTTTTTATATGCACTGTCATCACACAGCTTTTTATCTGCAACAAGTCCGTTTGATGGAAACCCACCTCTGCTGGGAAAATGTGCATAATATTTTTATGCTGATTTTTAAATATTCACATGAAAATCTGTCGCAAATTGTAATTTCCTTACCTTTGGTGTGGGAAGCTCCATCACCTGGAAATATGTAGGAATCCTCCAGTTTTGTGATGTCATACAAACAGATACAGAGGCCAACCTGGTAAACCACCTGTGGTGATGCAGGTAAAGAACAGCCAAACATAAATAAAGCAGATAAGTTAAAAAGACTACAATGTCACAATTGTGTTAGGCTAAACAAAGCAAACAATAAAAGATTAACTCAGCTGACAATATACAGAACCCATGTCCAATGATGAATAGGGGAGTAGGTTACAGTATCTTTGGTACTGCATCCTCTCACCTTATTGGCCAATTTCTTGTTGAGTTCTTCGGCTATGGCTTCATTGAACTGCCGCTGGAAATTCCATGGGGGGATTCTGACAGTGTCAACCATCTCCACTGCCACGAACATGATTCTGGTCCGAGGAAAAACAAGAAACAATATACAGTAGTTATGAAAGCACAGAAAAATACCTTTCAGACAGGGTGGTATGACAGTAAGTCTGCCATATGTTAAAGTGCTATCGCACAGGTACATACATTTACCAGCATATTAAATTCCATTGTTACAGTGTAATGAAACAATGTAGCTAGTAACGTATAACAATTTCACCAATAAACATGTTATCTCCCTAGTTAGCTAACACAGCACCACTGTCCTGAAACTGTTAACGTTACCTACCTTTCCTTTGAATCGTTTAAAAACTACTCAAATTATTTAAATTCTGACAATGTATCTTCAACTGCAAGGATCAACATCGTATTAGTTTGAATAAATACTGGTATCATAGATAAATTGACACCAAAATCCCCATCTTCATGTCGCTAGCTTCATAAAATATTTTTTTTTACACGTGTTATTGATTTACTACATTACCGTGACGGTTTACGGCAGGTCACAATCTTAAAGGCACAGAACACTTCTTTTTTTTGCTGAAATTTTATTTTAGTATTTTGTTCGTTAAAGTTCTTGGCTTCCTCCTCTGGTCTCCTTTCCTTATCTGGTCTACTGATCTGAGAACTCATACATTTGTTCTCACCTGCCCAGTTCTTACTATTGAGATACACATTATTTGTCCTTACGCTCAGGCATGCAGTTTCCTCTGTATGATGTACCTGGGAAATACTTACATTAAATTTTTTTTAAACAGAATACAAACACATTAATAGTGAGTTTCCCTTGAGGATTTACCCTGGTTGTTAACCCAAAAAACTCAGACTTGTCTGTTTTACATAACACTGGCTAACTGGGAACTTCAGCACCTTCTCACAAATCAACCATCTTGAATGACACAGAGGTTGTTGATTCTGCTCGCCCTGTCTTTAGTGTCACACTCCTGAAGGAAATGCAATTACACTGGAGCTTACATTAAACATAAAACACTGGCAACCCACTGGTGTGGGGGTAGAGGTCTTCATGGGTTTGACTGAACCCAAAATTCGGGTTCAATTGTTCTCGGGTCCATTCAGGTGCGGGTCACCCTTTAAAAAAATGTGTTTGGGCATTCCGAGTGATGCAGCGGTCTAAGGCACTGCATTGTTGGCCCAGCGTTGTCCGGGTTAGGCACTGCATCATTGGCCCAGCGTCGTCCGGGTTAGGAGAGGGTTTGGCCGGCCGGGATTTCCTTGTCCCATCGCACTCTAGCGACTCCTTGTGGCAGGTCAGGTGCCTGCAAGCTGAATACGATCGCCAGCTGGACCGTGTTTCCTCCGACACATTGGTGCGGCTGGTTTCCGAGTTAAGCGAGCAGTGTGTCAAGAAGGAGAGGGGTTTGGCACGGTCGTGTTTGAGGATGCATGGCTCTCGACCTTCACCTCTCCCGAGTCCATAGTGTAGTTGTAGTGATGGGACAAGACTAACTACCAATTGGGGCCTCCCGGGTGGCGCAGTGGTCTAGGGCACTGCATCGCAGTGCTAACTGCGCCACCAGAGTCTCTGGGTTCGCGCCCAGGCTCTGTCGCAGCCGGCCGCGACCGGGAGGTCCGTGGGGCGACGCACAATTGGCATAGCGTCGTCCGGGTTAGGGAGGGTTTGGCCGGTAGGGATATCCTTGTCTCATCGCGCTCCAGCGACTCCTGTGGCGGGCCGGGCGCAGTGCGCGCCAACCAAGGGGGCCAGGTACACGGTGTTTCCTCCGACACATTGGTGCGGCTGGCTTCCGGGTTGGAGGCGCGCTGTGTTAAGAAGCAGTACGGCTGGTTGGGTTGTGCTTCGGAGGACGCATGGCTTTCGACCTTCGTCTCTCCCGAGCCCGTACGGGAGTTGTAGCGATGAGACAAGGTAGTAATTACTAGCGATTGGATACCACGAAAATTGGGGAGAAAATGGGATAAAATTTAAAAAAAATAAATAAAAAAAAGACTAACTACCAATTGGATTTCGCAAAATTGGGGAGAAAAAGGGGGAAATTGGCCTTGGGTTTGGGTCCAACTTTTAGGACCCATGAAGATCTCTAGTGTGGGGGTAAGTCTCATTCGAAAAGCACCATAATTGCATATTTCCACTAGGGACTTACCTCAGTGTTTTACCAAAAAGGCTCAGACTTGTTTCCAATTCCACAGCCCTGCTCCAAAGAAAATAACACTAGACTAGAGTCTACATTAACATAGTCACTGGCAACACAATGGTGCTGTAATGGAAAAACCCAGACACAGGTTAAGCCTAGTCATGGACTGAAAATAGCCATTGAAAGTACTTCTTAGTCCAGGACTAGGCTCAATCTGTATCCGGGAAACCACCTCTATTATAGCTAAGGGATACTATATTCACAGTGCTGAATTGTGTAGTATTGTAACTGCATTACTGGTACAGTAACTATAAAAAAGTGATGAATTAAATCTAATTAAACTGTCAAAATAAAGAAATTAGAACAAAGATTTTATTCATATTTATTAAATATTAATTTACCACAGGAAATATCCTAAAATCTCTTTTCAATCTTGCACGCTATGAAACTGCAAGCATTCCAATCACCTAATACAAAACAAACTTTAAAATCAAAACAAATATGGAAATCAGTGAAGCGGAATTCACCACTTGAGATTACATTAAATAAAGCCTGTCAATGGTTTTCTACATTTAATTGTTTGCAGTGACTGATCAAAATTTGCATTCTTATGAAGTCAATCATTGACAGTGTTACAAAATGGGAAATAAATAGCTAGGCCAATAAAACAAAGCAGTTCAGGTTTTGGATTTGCTGAAGACAACTTAAAATGAGTACAATTAAGCATTTGCTTTGTCATGTTACAGTACCATTTCAGAAACTTACAGATTTAAACCAGGGATCAACATATTGTATATTACATCACAGTATAAGCATACTGCTTCACGGGTGGCTGTTATTCTTATGAATTACAATGTACAAAGGAACGGTTCCATTTAGAAACTGCATTAAATACTTGGGAATTTAAGACCGTATTAACTTATTTTTAAAAGCCACACAACTGACAAACTTCAAGCTGCTGGCATTACACTGGTCATCTTCATACTCAAACATGGGGTTCATTGACATGAAGAAATGAAACAAAATGGCAAACCTTTGTAACAACACTTATGTTTGTTTTAGTATGCAATGGAGCATTTTCATGAGGCATCTTTGGCGATTAACTTCAGTAGACAGATCATAGAGAATTCATCAGCAACATGTTAACTTTGCTAAGGTTGAGCAAATTACGAATTAGTATAACAAGTTGGTTAATGTGCTCTAAACCGCATACAACATTGGTTAAAGTTGCAACGACCTGGAGCCAATCCTGTTTCAAATCAGGGGTTCCTTCATCTGCATCAAATAATTTTAAAACAAAACCTAGACATGTCTCTCCCTTTACATTGACAACTCCAACATTCACCTGGGAGCAACATACAAAGACAGACCACTGTACAGCACAGGTCCAAAAGCGACAAAACATTGAGATGTACAGTACAACCCTACTTTAGTGTTTCAACAATAATTTACCTTTCATTTAAAACCTCCAACCACCTGTTAATTTGTTTGACAAGTTGTGAAACCCTTAGATTGGGGAGGGGGGGAATGGAAAAACTATTTTAGGCTTCAGATTAACAAAAGATAATTGACAGGAGATTAAATGATTAGTTTGATACAGTGGGTTTATCAGAGAACGAAAGGCTCTGCATTCAACCAGGCGGCTAATGCCCACCCTCTCTCCATTTTATAATATATTGCATATGTACACCTCTATATCACATTATTTACACACAGGCCCAAACCAAGTTCCTTTATATACATTTGGGTTTGACAGAGCTATTGCCATTCATCTGAATATATTGTCACTGAAGTCAATGAAGACCATATGCTAGTGGACAAAAATAGGCATTGCATTTCTATTTTCATTACACCCTACTGCAACTACAAAAACTGAGACAGTTTGCTCTTCAGTTCATCACTGACAAGCAAAATAAACTGACATGAAAACAAATGTTGATTTGATAGCAACATTAATCATCTTGGCACCATGACCAATGGATTTAATGGAAGTAGCCAATCCAATCTCCAAAGTAATCCCATGAATACTTTGATTCTAACTTACTTTAAAGTAAATTAGTACTTAGTGACGAGAAGACAACGAATAGGTGGTCATGGCCCCCCAAAGCCAACTTAAAACAGTCACACTTTAAGACTTAGCTGCAATATCCTCAAACACACAATGTACCATTTAAGTGGCAAAATGTAGATACAAAATGGCAAGAGTTTTAGCCAAATGTAATAACTTGAATCAGATAATGGTATACATTTCTCAAATTACATTTGTCATTGTATTCTGTTATTTCAAATGAAAAATCACACCCTTGCTTTAAGATGCTATGGAGTGCAGCATTTGCGATGCATAAGTGAAAGCGTGGATGAGTGTCTACAATACTACTACATATAGCGCTAGTGTACAGCCGTCTGGACACTAGATTGTGCGTTCATTTTGTAAGAGGAGGTCCCTCAAGCTGTGCGTGGAGCCCTGGAATTAGCAAGGACAGAGGGGCAGCACCAAGCCAGACAGGGATATGGACAGGCAATGGTCTGATTAGCTAGCTAACATATATGGACACGCACATGGAAAGTAATGGCAAGACTAGTACAACACAGCAGTATGTAGCATTTTACTCCCACCTACAGAGACACACAGAAAAGGGCTGCTAGGATCTAATATAATTTCATGCAATAGCCCTCAAGTAGAAACAAATGGAGCATGTGGAGAAAACAGCGGTAGAGATTTAAAGTGTGGAATGCAGAGTGACAAACGGTACACCAAATTCCGTGGGTTAAAATTGATTTTGGGTCAAGAGAAACATCAGAAAAGGAAAACCCTACAAAAAAAGTCCATGCATACACTACACTCTGCAGAAGGATTGACCTTGTCACTACAACCTGGTCCTGGGGCCACATAATCTAATGGTTCCATTGATGCCTTTAATCTACTATGTGAACAGTTATTAGGCCTGGGTAACCAGGTTAGGCGACTTGCTCTCTAATCAACAACTAAAACGGATCAATTCAGGTCAGTCACAGGAAAAATGTGCAGCTCCTGAGGCCCACTAGAACTATGGTGGACTTAACTAAACAAATATTCACATTCATCTTCACTAGCAGTAATATTGAACTAACAAGAGTTGCAAATCCTGGGAATGAGAGGGATACATTCAGTGAATTAAAATGTGCAACTGGGTTAACCAGCTCTGTCTGTGTTGAGGAAACAAGTGGAGGTCCAGGTACACAGCTTAACACAACTACGACAGGGAAAGGAATGTGAGCAGGATTCAAGCTACAGACCAGATATGGAGAGCTAGCAGTGTGTTTGTGAGGTAAGAGTGAATTGAATACTGCAGCACTACAGTCAATGGCAAGCAGCGTGACAAATGTGATTTCTACACAAACGGAGTACTGCCAACAAGAGCAGTGCTGCCTAGAACGGGAACACTTAAATGCTATGCTGAAACAAAGACAAGGGTTCTTGTGTGTGTTATGTCAGAGCTTATGTGTGCGTATACAGCTCTACCTGTCTGTGGGGTGAGCTTTGACAGTAATACTGTATGTGTGCGCAAGCGTTTCATCTGTACAGCGGCATGGGGTGTGTTAACGCTAGGCAGGCTGCTACCGCCCATTTCCCACCTCTGGGCAGCCCCTCCCCCTCAGTATCTCCAGGCCCGCCTCTCTCTGTGCTCCTCCGGACCCCCTTCAGTTACTGAAGCTCCTTCATCCTGTTGAGGGCGCTGCCGGCGTGGAACCACTCGACCTGGTTCTCGTTGAAGGTGTGGTTCAGGATGATGATGTCCTGGCTGCCGTCACCGTGCTTCACCACTCCCTTCAGGGGCTAGAGGAGAAAGACAGCTGGCCTGTAAGGCATCTGTGTAAAATACACATACTACCAAGTCCCATCCCCATTATATGGCGGGAATTAATTTGGGTAGCTGAATGGTCAATGACTCTCACCTTGCCGGGGGCAAAGGTTGCGAGGCCTGTGATGGAGATCTTGTCATCGGGGCGGATTTTGTCATAGTCGGTGGGGTCGGCAAAGGTCAAGGGCAGCATGCCCTGCTTCTTCAGGTTGGTCTCTGAGAAGAGGACAGAATGGCAATGAGGAGAAAAGAAAGAAAACAAGACAGAAAAAAAAGAAAGTGGGGAACAAGAGGGAGCTTTGGGAATTGGCTCATATCGAGCTCCATTGTGTAAACAGAGAGGCCTTCTACCACAGCGGGGCAGATCCATTGCATGCCAAGTCAAGGTCATAGAGAACAATGTGTACATTCAAAGTGTGTGGGTGATCTTGTTTCTAACCACGTTTCCCCTCTTGTGCAAAGGGTCTCATGATAGCTACATGAGCTCTGTCTCAGATTGAGCAGGTTCCCACCAAAAGCTTTTCCTCTCATGCCACCCACCCACATGCCCCGCCACACCCCTATACCCTCTCCTCTCTCTTGGTGACTCCACATGTAACATCTAAGCGTACCGTGGATCCTGGCAAAGCTCTTGACAAGGATGACCCTGCCTCCCAGGTGTCTGGGCTCCAGGGCTGCGTGCTCTCTGCTCGAGCCCTCCCCGTAGTTGTCATCCCCCACAACCACCCACGACAGACCGTTAGCCTGGCGGGAGCAGAAAGGGAAAATTTCTTAAAATCAGATTCTAATTTAAATATTGTCATTCTGGGACAGCCCAACCAACAGCACACAGCCTCTATAGGTCCTCTCCTGACAGTTACTGTCTGTCACACCTTGTAGTGGCGAGCCACGTCAGGCACGCCCCCGTACTCTCCCGTCAGCCGGTTCTTGATCTTGTTGACCGCGTCGTTCTCAATATTGATTGCTCCAATGAGCATGTTGTTGGAGATGTTGTCGAGGTGACCGCGAAACTTGAGCCAGGGGCCAGCGGCGCTGATGTGGTCTGTGGTGCACTTGCCTTTCACCTGCGGAACAGGAAGGAAGAAAAGAGGCCGTAGGGTAAATGGCCATCCAAATGTGGCACCACATGCCTGAACAACCATCTGCCAACTCAGTGGTTTCTAAGTCTCTAATAATTAGAACGTAATGCCACTGTTGAAGGCCTCTCAATTCCAACCATGGTCCTTGGTGGAGGATAGAACTCAGCCAAACAGTGAGAAGAGGCCTTCCTCATCATATAGTTGTCTTGACAGCTCCTCTACACCTCTCCCCTTCCCTCACCTTGATCAGCACTTGCAGGTCCTCAAGGTCCTTGCCGTTCCACTTGTCAAAGGGCTCCAGCAGCTGCAGGCGGGTGCTGGTGGGGCTAACGTCCACCATAATGGAGCCGCTCTCGGCAGGGGGGTGTTGGTAGGTGTCCTGGCCGGGGTCAAAGTCACGGGCAGGCAGCTCGTCGCCATTGGGTGGCTCCAACTTGAATTTCTCACCATTGGCCGCGGTGAGGTAGTCAGTCTCAGGATCGAACTTCAGGGTACCAGCGATGGCCAAGGCTGTGACAATCTGTATAGGAAGAGAGAGGGTTATCAAGGCAGTTACAGGGGGACATAGTGTGGACGTCATAATATAAGAAGTGTGTGTGTGTTGTAATTATTGGTACCTCAGGGGATGTGACGAAAGCATGAGTGGCAGGGTTGGCATCATTCCTGGAAGTGAAGTTCCTGTTGTAGGAAGTGACGATAGTGTTCTTCTCCCCCTTCTTCACATCCTTCCTGTCCCACTGGCCAATGCAGGGTCCACAAGCATTAGCAAGGACCACTCCACCCACATCCCTCAGGATCTTAGACTGAAGGAGAAAAAACAAACATAAGAATGTACCTACAAATCAAGTAAAGGGCAACTAGTTTGGCAATGGACTTTTTTCCCCAAAAGGTTTGAACTCACAAAGCCATCCCTCTCGATGGTGGCGCGGATCTGCTCAGAGCCGGGGGTGACTGTGAACGCAGCCTTGCACTTCAGGCCTTTGTCTAGGGCCTGCTTGGCCAGGGAAGCAGCGCGGCCCATGTCCTCATAGCTGGAGTTGGTGCAGCTGCCAATTAGACCTAGTGGGACCACAAGGGACCACCGGAAATCAGGTTAATAAAGACAGGAGAAACGCAGGTGATTTTTACAGTCATGTAAATATGCCTGCAAATATATGATAATGAAATGTTACTGTACTTTCCTATTATAGGGCTTTCCTTGAATATTAACAGCAAGCAAAATGTATACTTTTTAAGGGAGTGTTAAAGATACCGTGTGACTGCTGGTGCTGATACTGACCCACTTTGACCTCCAGGGGCCAGCCGTTCTTTTCAGCCACAGCACCAATCTCAGACACTGGGTGGGCCAGGTCAGGAGTGAAGGGCCCGTTGATATGGGGCTTCAGCTGCCAGGGACAGAAGACAGACAAACAGTTAACATTGACAATGTGTGTTATTTCTTGAAAAGATATTCTATAAATACAAGTAATGGATGTCAGCCTAATAACAGAGTGGACTCACCTCACTCAAGTTGATCTCAATGACCTGGTCGTACTTGCAGCCTTTGTCAGGGACCAAGTCATCCTTATGCTCGTCAGCCAGGGTAGCGATGTCTGAAAGTAGATGGAAAAAGTCCGAAAGAGAATACAAAAATGCTAAGGGACTATGCTGTATGTGCATCAGTGGCTGCGAGACTGACACGGAACATATTGTGAAATAACAGGCTTTAAAAATATTCCAGAATGTCTTATTGTGAGTACTAACCTGCACGTCCAGTCTTATTCAGGTAAGTCTTCATGCGGTGGTTGTAGGGGAAAACAGAGGTGGTGGCCCCAATTTCAGCTCCCATGTTGCAGATAGTTGCCATACCTGCAACCAGGAGGTGGGAAAAGTCACATCAAGTTTATGCAAACTAGCACCAAATCAAGACCAAACCACTGGACAAACTCAACTGAAACAAGCAGTGTTAAAACAAACAGCGTAGAGTAGTTTACTCACTAGTTCAGGTAAACCTTACTATCTTTTGGCCTCACCGGTGCAGGAAATGGAGTCGACGCCTGGGCCATGGTACTCCACGATGGCTCCAGTGCCCCCCTTCACTGTCAGGATCCCAGCCACCTTCAGGATAACATCCTTGGGAGAGGTCCAGCCCGATAGACTACCAGTCAGCTTCACTCCAATCACCTGATGGGGAGGATGGAGTTACTACTACATTTGTGAAAGGTCTGTTTTTAATTTTTTTTATACATGTAGGAAGGAGATAGATACATGAGTGGGTGAAGGGAATGTAGTGAGGTGGTTCACTGTCATAGCAGCTCACATTGGGACACTTGAGCTCCCATGGGATACCAGCCATGACGTCCACAGCGTCAGCACCACCCACTCCGATGCAGATGGAGCCCAGGCCGCCCCCATTAGGTGTGTGGGAGTCTGTGCCAATGAGCAGGACTCCTGGGTAGGCATAGTTCTCTAGAAGTATCTGTCAAGGGTAAGTGAAATCTGTTAGCCAATGCACAACAATCCTTTGACGTATTGATCTCAATAACATCAATATCTGAATGTATAACAGGTTTGATATCATGAGTGAACAATGTATTCTGCTACTCGTTTCACAGCAGTATTCCTGAGCTCCAATCTAGTTGTTAATCTAAGTTCAGAAGTGGATATTGTTCAAATACAAAATTAGTCTCATGGCAGCTCAATCTAACCAGTTATCCTTTATTGTACTAGTATAGTTCCAGTACCTGGTGAATGATTCCAGAGCCTGGTTTCCAGAAGCCAACCCCATATTTGGCTCCAGCTGTCGCCAGGAAATTGTAAACCTCCTGATTCACATCCTGGATTAAAAAGGACCAGGGAGAAGAGTTTGGGGTGTCAGTTGAAGAGAATATATTTTCAGCTGGTACTACCCGCTATTCAAAGCGCTCTGAACAAATTAAGGGAATTGTTCACAAACATTGGCACATTCTAAAATCAGATGATAGTCTCGGTAATGTGTTTTCGGACCTTCCCTTGGTCGTATTCTTGCGGGGCAGAAATCTCAGAGACCAATTGGTACACTCTGATTTACCACCCCAAGATATTCCTCAACAACGTCTATTTGCGCCCCTACTGGATGGAAATTACAAGTGCAATGGCACTTATAAATGCAGATCCTTCAAACACCCACAAACAGGGAAATCGATCCCAATCAAAGGTGTTATTACGTGCTCCACTAAGGCAGTTATTTATCTTATAACTTGTCCTTGTGGTAAAAATGTGGGTAAAACAAAGCGCGAATTAAAAGTACGTATCTCAGAGCATCTTAGCACCATTAGGTGCAAAAACTTTATTTACCCAGTTGCAGCCCACTTTTTGGAGGTAGGCCACTCGATTTCGTCTCTGCGTTATATTGGCATCGAACATGTCACCCTCCCTAGGAGAGGGGGTGACCTTGATAATTTATTGTTAAAACGAGAGGCTGCCTGGATCTTTATCTTAAAGACCCTTGCTCCCTTCGGTCTCAACGTAGACTTTGATGTGAAGCCATTCTTGTGATTATTGTGACTTTGCCATTGTAATTGTTTGTAAGCTTGTGTAGTCTAAAATGAATCTATGATCGTATGCTATCCATTTGTATGCTGTTCTTTGTATGCCATTTTAATATTTGAGAATTAACCAATGATATTAGGCCACTCTTAGCCATGATTACAGACACCTGTGTGTCTTTTGACACTATATAAACGAGTCATCACGCAGTGTTTGTAATTATACCCTGATGAAGACAGCTTGGCTGTCGAAATGTTGGATATTACATTTTTGCATCTGAGCTCCTAGAGTGTGCGGCTCCCCTTTATTTTCAAGTCCCCTTTATGTAACCTTCACAGCACATATTTGGCTGCAGACCTTAATTCCCCTTTAATCCCTGTCCCTCAATTTGACCTCTGTGCAATTGGATGTAGTAAGTGTCACCCATGCTAAATATTCCTCAGGGCTTCGCTTTGTCTAAAAATATAATGTGATGCTGTGTGTGTGTGTAGCAGTTAACCAACATTCCCTCTCATTTGGGTCATCTTGGCCCCAATGCAATACTTATGGTAAGCCGTCATTGTAAATAAGAATTTGTTCTTAACTGACTTGCCTAGTTAAATAAAAGTTAAATAAACTTTTGGTTACCCCTAGGAACTCGTGATACCATGGAAAATATGATCCCTCTAGAACACCCTAAATCTCAGCCAACAGAAATCAGCTGGACAGCGCAAAAACATCTGGACAGGCCCTTGAGTTTCCTCTGCTCCCTACTGACCTTGGCCCTCTTTAGATCCTCGACGCCTCCGATCTGCGCCTCAATCAGGTGGTCACAGTGGATGGTTGAGGGCACAGCCACCTTGGGCAGGCCGCTGCTGATGAACTGTAGCATGGCCATCTGGGCTGTGGCATCTTGCATGGCCACGCGGTCCGGACGCAGACGCAGGTAAGTGCGGCCCCTGGCGATGTCCTGCCCCACAGGGTCATCCAGGTGACCGTACACAATCTTCTCCGACAAGGTGAGGGGGCGATTGAGCCTGAGGTGAGAGGAGGGCGGGGATTGGAGGCCAGTGTGGTTAGAATTCAACTTCTAAAATACATTTTAAAAAGGTTAACTCACTAGGAGAAATGCTTTGTAATCTAAAGTTAGCTCAGTGTGGCTGAACATGAGAAGTCAACACGCTAACATGTCAAAGGATTTAGTGAGCAGTTGTAATGGGCATGTCATAGTAGTAGTGGTTATTAACAGAGGAACACTGAGGAGCGCAGGGTGTGAGGTTGGAAAGGCAGCTACTGACCTCTTGCGTACAATGTCGATGTTCTCATGCAGCTTCTCATAGCTGATGCTGGTGCCAGGCTCAAAGCGGCTCATGGCCACCTTGGCTTTGGCATTGAAGGCTGCCGAAACATGGAGGCGCCTTGCCCCTTCTCCAAGGACAAGCTAAAGGAAAGGGGGGGTACATTTTTAGTAATGATACATCAAACTTGGAAACATGTTCATCATCATGGAAGAGGAGAGGGGCTTTAAAGTTCCTAATCATTGCAAACATAGGACCTAGTCTCCTCAAACTCAACTCTGGACCTCAAAGCCAGTTCCACTGCATTCTCATTACTGTACCATGTGGGTGCAATTATCAGGTAGATCAGAAAACCAGCAGGTTCCAGACATTGTAGGGTAAGAGTTGAATTCTCCCGACCTACTCTATAGCCTAATGACCAGAAATTTTAAACAGAGACATATAGGATTCATACTCTCAGAGAACAAGATAAAGTTTCACTTGACTCATGTTCAAAGTGTTAGGCTCTGTTATTATGGGGGTCATTTCAAGTAAACATGTTGACATTATCAACAGAGAGGCCCCGACAGACAGCATTATGGATTTTCATGCTAGTTGAAGAATACCAAAGCCCAATCAAAAAAACAGTAAAGAAACACAACAACATAAAACAAGGCCACCATAAAATGACTCATCTACAATCTGTGTGATCTCCATGTGACTTTTATGTTCCATCACCTCCGACACAATGGAGACTGACAGCAAGACTAATAAAGTAAAGACTAGATCATTGCATTACACTAACTAAGTAAATCTGTCAGCCAGCTACTTGTCACTCATTTTCCCAAAATACACAGCACCTAAAGTTTAGAATGAGTAGCCTAAGTGTTGGGTAAATTAGTGTTTAGCCCTAAAGGAGACCCCTAATCCCTACACATTAGCACAACAATTTTGTGACAGCTCAAGTAGCCTAACGTGGCTATGATTTTCAACATTGCATCATCAACACAGCCAATCATCCTCAATAAGATGTTAATCAGTCTGTCTAACATGAGTTATCTAGAGTGAAAAGACGTAAGCAAATGGAATATCACAACCAACTGAGAAAAATCAGTAATGTTAATTTGCCGAATCAAATATTAATCTACCTCATATTAGCAGGCCATTGGTCAAATATCTTTACAAACGTAGCAGAACAGTATTGGACAGTGTCCATTCACATAATTTCATTAGGTTTTTATAAGATCCTATCATGTTCAATTAAATTTCTAAATGTGGTGCCGCATTGTCCGACATCGTGATTTGACTAAATCTGTTATTAGGCGTGGAAATCAGACAAGTGCGCACTTAACTTCAGTAACCTTGAATCACCTTGCAAACAACTGGACATTTGGTGCAATTTGAAGTATCCAATTTATTGCATTTCGACAACACATGGTATTGTATACCAGCATTATAGATAAAGCGTTATTATACACTTCCCAGACGAACTTATAGACGTTAGTTAGTAACGTTAACAGTCTACTGGGACACCGCGACCAAACGACATAGTCGCTAAGATGGATTGTTTACAATATTGATGATTTTAAAAAAAATATCGTTGTGGACAATAATATCTCGTAATTCATTTTTAACTTAACATTTGTAGTTGATGCATAGTGTTGAATATATTTATTAATATTAAAATAAAGTTGTATTTACCCGAAGCCGAGTGACAGTCATACAGTAGGACGCCATTTTGTTCACTGACAAAGCTGTGTTGCTGTCAGGTGACGTCAGGAACCCTAATTTAAACGTGTCCATTATTTTTGTCCTGACAGGTGTGTTAAAACTGCCTACAAGTGTATAGCGCTGTGAATCCTTACGACTGACTCTAATAACGCAATGTCAAAATATAATATTTCCATACAATTATCAAAGTGGTTCCAATAATTAAAGTGGTTCCAATAATGTAAGATGTTGATGTTTTTGTTTAGTACTTATCTGTAAGGTTGTTGTCATCAGCTCCCTATAATAAACTATGCCTAGTTAGCGTACAGTTGATGCACTTTTACAGTTTAAAAGGGTCTATTTTATTTTACCTATGTAAGTCAGTTAAGAATAAATTCGTATTTACAATGACGTCCTAGGAACAGTGGGTTAACTGCCTTATTCAGGGGCAGAACGAGAGATTTTTACCTTGTCAGCTCCGGGATTCGAGCCCAACGCTCTAACCACTAGGCTACCTGCCGCCCCATGAGTTTTACTGATGCAAATTAATTGGACATATTTTCATAGTAGCCTATATATAGTCTGACAAAACCATTGAAGACAATGGCCGTGATGTGGCACAGCAGTAATATAATGAAGTTCCTGAAGAAGGTATTTTGACAGAGAACTTGGAATCTATAAAACAAATTATAATAATTACTTTCAATCAAACTCATTACTCAGTATATTTCTTCCAGTACCTGTCCTGGTCCAATGATGTGTCCAAATATTTTCATTTTTAATCACTCTCCTTATGTGGCTATAGATTGTTGTTGCATATTAAAAAATATAGCATGTAAAATAACATAAAAATACCCCAAAAATTATATCAACAGTTAGAAAACAATTCTTAATTTTTGAAAAGTAGAGTTCACTCTGGGGGAGAAAGTAGAAAAAAGTAGAAACCATGCCAATCTTACATGGTAACTTTACAGCCTTATGTAATTTTATCTGCAGAATGATTTCCCAAAACAAGTCTCAGCGGGAAGTTCAAGCAAATATTGTAAATAACGCTATATGGTTGGAACGACATTACCCACAACTCCTGCAAAATGTCATATCACTTACTTGCTGACTGGACACCCTTGCAGCCCAATAAAATACGGGTCCTCCCCCTTCTCAGCCAATAGGGACTCTGTTGCTATCACCGCTTATATTTTTAGCAATGGCACAGTACTTACTTGGAGTTACAAATATCCGTTCGCCAACTTAACTAGGATTTCGCTTTCTGGTTTTGCAGAGCCATGGATGTAATTGTGTGGCTCATAGGTGGAGAAAAATAAAGAAAATGCATTTTATTATTTACCATCGTTGTTCAATCATAACTACCAGCAATTGCAATCGTCAATTACCTGTAACCTATTTCATATGATTTACTTATTTTGAAACTATAGGCTTATTACTGAGGGTCGACTATTCTCTCCTAGGTGTGTATGAGTTTTTTGATAGTGTACATTACAAAAGTATCAAGAAAGTAGTCCCTATTCAGACTAACGTCATAGAACAGGGGGTGTGGGCGAAATAGTCCTGTATAAATGCGCAAGGTTGTCAAAAACTAAAGTTTTCTCGGGCAGTTTTAGTCAACCTGTCGGTTGTGGAAATGGACGAGAAGAACGTTTCAATACCCATTTAACACATCACATTATATCTGCCTCCAAACAACTACTTTGAAAAGCCACATCACCTTCAAATGCAATGTAAAATACGGGAATTAAAACCGCAGGAACTGAACACAAGCTGCATTAGTAAGTATACACAGCGTCCGCATATAAATATGTATGGCATTGACATACATTTTTATGTATCTGCCATAACCGTACATTTGGCTAGATGGTGCATCCTCATGATTTAATCAAAGAGGCTTTAGGACTCTCCAAAGATGCCCTGCCTTTTGAGAAACGGACTCTGTAATTGGTTCTGTCATCCATTTTAGATTATGTTTTTATTTTTAGACAGACCCATTCGAACTCCTATCTGAGATTCGAGTTGTGTTTATTCTTCTCATATAACGTTACAGCTGATCATTTATTCCTGTTTTCGGGCAGGACCAATTTATTATTGAGCTGTTGTATTCCTGCTCCTCGGTCGATATAATGACATGAGACTGCAACATTCACCACTTCATTAGTCTCCTTATAAATTAAGATCTTCCAGTTTGTTAGAAGAATAGTATATGTGTCCTTATTTGCTGAAAGGTGGAATTGCCATCATGTAGATAAGTAGGTATTGGACCTTTGGGATAGGCTTCACCACGGCACTTCAAAGCCATATAGGCTACTCGGTCATTGCACACCATCACTCTATTGCTTTACTGTATGTAGCCTATTGTTTTGCTTGAGTTAACCAAGTTTGCCTACATATTGTATCAACATCCTGTTTGCTACTTTTTCTCTTTATTCTATTATTTCTATTAGGCTACCTGCCTATAAATTATTTAGGGAAATGTGTTCTGTTACTATATACAGGTATAGTTTTCACTTGAATAAGCTTGCTACGTTGTTACAATGAGTGGACAGATGTGTGCTTTATGGTGGTGATGATGCACTGTAAACAATATGTCAACTATCAGATTAGGTCATGTAACTACTGTTGGCTTGTGTAGTCTACTTAGTAGTAGGACACATCTATGACAAACAAACATGTTCATGGTTGAGTAATGTTGCATTAACTAATACAGTATATGCATTATAGGTCAATTGTCAAAATTAACAACTAGGATCAATTTTGATACATGACAGGTTTTACTTTGTACTGTACATAAAGTCCCAGCTGCATATGAAAAGATGAAAGAACAGCTTTGTAGGGATGACATTGAATGACATTGGATGTTGGAAATGACTATGGTGGTTAATGCTTTTCGAAGCTGTACTGTAAATGTCATTATCATTGATTTAAATGTAGTGAAAGTGTGTTTGCTGTCTGCCAAACATCTCCTATTGAACGGTTTCACACCTCTCCAAATGAGCTTCTTCATAGATTTAACACAAGTAAAACACGGTCTTAAATAACAAGCGAAGTCAGGTTGTATATTGTATCTTGTTCTTGCCCATATTCTAGCCATCGACGCAATGTTCTGCCTGCAAACAGAGTAGCTATATCTCATATCAATAATTATATATTTTTTCTAAACCTAATCTGATTCACAATATAACATTCATCGTTCTTGATGCATACATTATAACCATGTTCTCGTAGATCTCAAGTATACAGTTGTTAAATTTAGCTTGCTGGGTAATCCTGCCTGCTGGGCAATGTTTATGGTGCGTAGGTGGACTATGTATTGCACGTGTTGTGATGATGTTAATAGTGCTGCATGGTGGGAAATGGTGTCCTTTATGCACTGTAGCCAGTGCCGTGCCATTTACAGTATGCAAAACATGCTTACATGTGAACAGTACACCCACAGCCTACTCTCGCACCTACACTGTTTGATTTGTAACTTTCTCTAATTGTGTAATCCTGAGTAGTGAAGCATCTGGCAGAAGCAGATTATCATGGCTTTCTGCCTTGATCACTGCATCTGTTACTCCCCTCCATGTTAGCTGGCTAACCCATTCACTCATTATCCCTTCTGTTGAACCTATTTGGTCTGCCTTTTACCTTCCTAGAAATAACACCATGTTTTTATTTTTCCACCAGTTGGACTCCTCATCTCCTTACCTGTCAAGTCTTGTTACCTGGCAACTGAAAACAACTGGTTGGACTAGTTTTTGGCCTCCTGGCCACCAAGTCTGTCCATGTTGACCACCCAGGAAGAGGTTTAAAGATTCTGCCGGATTTCAACTTACCTGCGGTACATGTAGTGGAGAAGAAAACATCAGACTTCTACAAGCCAGAGATAACTGTTCCATTATAGTCTCATTTTGGGCTTGATTTGAATACTTGGCTATCCAGACTGCATTGGCCAGGTACAGTCATGCACCTAGAGGTAAAGGTAGCTCTGAATTTCATTGTGTCCTACCTGTACAACAAACTGCCCCGTCGTCGTGCTGACCTCTTCGGGGAGGAGTTGGAGCGGATACTGTTGTCGCGCTATGAAGGCCACTGGTACCCTGAAGCTCCTCTGCGGGGCTCTGCCTTCCGCTGCCTGCACCTAGGGGCCCCCAGGGACCCAGTGGTGGAGCTAGCTGCGAGGAGAAGTGGACTGGACACAGATGAAGTGCGTGCCAATGTCCCCCCTGAGCTGAGTGTGTGGATCGACCCCTATGAGGTGTCCTACCAAATCGGGGAGAAGGGAGCCGTTAAGGTCCTGTACTTGGAGGATCCATCCGGCTTAGGTGGGGAAGGCGAAATGGTGGAAGTAGTAATTGGAGTGAGTAAAGGGGACATGGAGGTAGAGGAGGCCAAGAGCTTAGGGTTCAACCCTGAGGCCCAGGTGTTTGTTCCAATTGGAGCCCAGATATCTCCAGTTCTGCTTCCTTCCCTCTCCAGCTCACCCACACCTCTCTCGGCTTCATCCTGCCCAGTGATTTTCAGCTATCCCAGCTCCAGCACACCCACGAACCCAACGGCCCACTCTAACACATCCACACCTTCCCCTCCAAGTGGGGCACTCCCTTACCTCCCCTCTCAGCAGCCAACGACTGCACTGCCCAGCACCCGTCTACCACTGCAGCCCATCACCTTCACCACGGCCAGTTTCGCCGCCACAAAATTTGGCTCCACCAAGATGAAGAAGTGTGGCGGTTCCGGATCGGCTGGCGGCTCAGGTGTAGGCATGCCCCCGCCACAGAGGATGCTCGCCTGTTCCCCCACCAACATCTCTCCCCCAGGGCTGCTGAAACACAAGCCCCTCTCAGTCTCCCTGCACTCCCTGGGGGCTCAGATCCCCAGCCAGCTCTCCCCTAATGCCAAAGAGTTTGTTTACCCGGCATCCCCAGGGCCCGTATACTTTGACAACGATGCTCCGCCCATACTACCACACTCAAGCCCCTTCCAGCTCCCTCACCCCACCCACTCCCACCCCTCATTTGACCCATTCTCCAGTCCCCCACCTGGTCCAGCTGTTGGCATCATCGGTGGTAGCGGTGGGATTTCTTACATTGAGAAGCCCTCATTTGTGGAGGGGATAGGGGGGTATAACCTGCAATATCCCAGCCAGGCCTTCCAGCCGGTGGTGCTGGCCAACTAAGCCTTTCTTATGAGTATTTCTGTTGCAGCAGTAGGGCAGTAATGCTCAAGTATTTTTGGGGGAAAATTGTTCTTACTGTGATACTATAGCGTAGAATTAGTTTTGTTACTACTACAACCTCCACTATATATTTCAATATGATTATTTCCATATCATTTATGTTTGTTTTTTTGTGGATTTTGATTTCAGTTTCTCTAACCAGAGGAGTAACCAGCCTCCTATTGCACAGACATTATTTTCATTGAATGTTCAGCAGAGTAAAATGCCCTTCAGCTTTGGTCTATTGACAGCAGTATGGTAGTTATGCTGTGAAAAAGGACCAATGTCCTGTAAAATGGCTTTAGAAAGCTTAGCGCTTTGCAATCTGCTCGGCCTTAGTTACCAAAAATGCACAGAGGGGTTTGTGCGGGTTTGGGGATGTCTTATTCATGCTAACAAGTGTTAAATGTATGGTCATTGTGAATATAGTGAGCCTATTACTAGAGCCTTGAAACATGTCTGAATTGGTTTGGCGTGAGGTAGCAGTATTTGCCATTTGTCAGTTCTGAAATCTGGTTATGGACATGCTTAGAAAGGGAGCCTGTGTGTAGTGTCTTGGGAAAAGGGAGGGTTTAATGTGCAGGGTATGAGGAAATGTATCTGTCATGACAGGAAGAATTACTGCCAGGGAGGTCAGCGAACCTTGGTGAATGTGAGGCAAGTTGATTTTTGTCTTCAGATATAATGACGTACTAATCTCACAGACACACACACAGACCGAATCTGTCAGCAGTGTGTGAAGGTGAACGGGCGTTGTTGGAGGGGAATAGGATGCTGCTAAGCAATGGGAATTGTGATGAATGGCTTAGCGTGACTGACTATGAAGGAGAGGTCTTACTCTGCAGGGAAAGGAGGACGAGGAGGGAGTAAGGAGAGGAAAAAGGGATGGCAAGGCAGGGGCATCGATGACGTTTTAACACCTTTTGGCATCTTGGGTGCAATGGCTTTAGACTGACACTTTAAAACCCGGAGCACGTTTCTGTAGAACTTTAGTGGCGTTGCAGCCAAAGGCTCACGCTAGGTCCCCTGCTCTTTAATCCCTTAATTATCTCTGTTCCAGTTGCTGCTCCAGTGGGAGACCAGCATCATATAATGAAAGCTGTTTTCCTTTTCAATTTCCAGGACTATGAATGTTAACAAAACCTGTGTTTTTGTCACTTTATGATGCCATGTCAGATCATTCTCATGTAGAAGGTGGTGATACCCTGGCTCCATATAGGTAATCGAGGGGGCAGTAATTGTCACCAGGGTTCAGGCAGCCCCCGCCTTTCCTTTTGAGCCATCCAGCACTTTATATTATTGGGCTATAGATGCTATGTGACCCCCCAGTCATGTAAGGCGCTAAACATTATTTTTTTCTTCTTATTGGCCCATTATGTTACAGCTGCATCTGCTAAGAAATGTTGGTTCTGTTCCAATGAGATTTGTATTTGGATAGAAGGGGGAGTGTCCCTAGCCATCTGAATGTTTTCTAGATTGTGCCATGTAAACATCTGTGTATAAGCTAACATAAGTACACTGGTAATTGCTGTGATAGTTGGTCATATGCGTGTCATTCAAACTGTTTATTTATCTTTTCGTCCAGGGGTTGGGAGGGGAGGGGCGGATCTCTTTATAATTGTAATGGTTGTGAGGAAAGGGGTCATTTTTACATTTGTAATTTATTTTAAATTTTCTATATTTTTCCTATTTTTTTCAAAAGTAATTAAGTACATTTGTAAAGTTGAGAGAGAGAGATGTTATAACAGTAGGAATATGTATATATTATGTTCAGGTTTCCTTTGTTTAGTTATGTGCTGAAGTTATTTTTACAAAAATAACTAAATATATATGCAAGTTGGGAATAAAAATAAAGATGTATAAAATAAAGTATTGAATGTGGATTGTACCTTGTACAGAATTTGTCCAATAAAAGACGGGTAAATGTAATTTGTTAAATTGGGTTTTTGAAGAGCTTCAGAGATGAATGTTTACAATGGGTGGATAGTCTGACAGCATCATTCTCAGTCTGTTTCTAAGGGCAGTCTGATAACTTGTGTAAGATTTCTGTTCCTTCATAGTTCGTACACTTAAACCAAAATCTCCACATTTAAACCAAATCCCCTTAGTAGTGCTCATGTTACTAATTTTGTCCCTTATTCATTCATATTCCATCTACATATTGTCCAGTGCCATAAATCTTTGCTTTATACCACTAACCTTATTTGTGTGCCTGAACAGTCCTACTGTGACTGAATTGGCTGCCAATTTCATTCTCACACAAAGACTGAGGGAAAGCAAAAAACCCGTTCCTGCAGTCTAATCCTTGATGAGTATTCACCTCACATCCATTTTGTGGTAACATTCCCCTGCTCCCGCTACTATAGCCATAACTAAGACTGTCTTTACTCACACAGACACCGACCCTAGTCCAGTGCAATGTGTAACTAACGCCATATTCTAGACCACAATTGTGTGTGGGGGGGGAGGTCTTAGCCCTTTTTAACCACAAATATTCCAATACATTTCAAGTCAAGTGTTCCAAGTAGGTTTAGGAGGAGGATAGTCATTGAATGTGCTGTGATTATGATCAGTGACTGGTCAATCCTGGTGGGGGACAGCCTAGTGATGGATAGAGCTATTTTTTTATTTGTGCTTGTTGATTCAGTTAGATTTTTTGGTTTCCAAAATCCCTACGAGCATCCCAAAGTGCTGCCGCCCCCCATTGCTTAAATAATGGTCAGAGTACTCTTGGTAATCGGATGTGTGCTGTATTTAATTCCCTGTGCCTGCAAAGCAGGTCTGGAGGTTTGAGTGGTGGCTTGGAGGCCATGTTGCGGTCACTGACTGCCTGCCAATGGGAAGGCCAGAGGACTGTGACGTTTGAGGGATGGGGGCTGCTCTACTTGGAAGTTCTGATGGATTACAGGAAGACTATAAATATTGTTTCACGTTGTTTCACTTTTTGGTCACAGGATGGACAGTGTTTTGTTGCGGTATAGTGGTTGGCTGTTGGTATACGTCTTGCATTTAAAAATTAGTAACAGATTACACTATCCTCTCCAAGTATTGTAATTAAAAATACTTGGTTTTTAAATCCACACTAAAAGCAGGCTGTTCTACCACCAGGATTGAATCAAAGTGAGAAACAGAGTTTTGTATTCTGTCTTTTGCTTATATCTATCTATGTGTGTTTTATTTAGCACTTTGGAATATTTTGTTGTAATAAAGAAGTATTTTCTATTTAACATTTTAAGAATAAATGGATATAATTTAAAAGTAAGATATATTAATATAGTACTTTCTCTTTTGCCTGTATTTTGTTATCATTTTCCTATTTTGTATCTGATCTGTACACCCTGTAGATGTATATGAACCTTTCACTACTGAAATGCAATGACCTGTTTTCTGTGCTCCCCCATGGGAATGGGGACTTACTACTGCACTTTCTTATTGTATCAGATTCTTTTTTAAGTTTGTAATAAAACAATTCCAAAAATAAGCATGGAAAATAATCTAATTCTCTTGTCATTTTTGTCTTTCAGTTTGTCAAATGTGACAAATCCTGGCAAAATAATTATTACAAAATGATTTAGAATAGTGTCTGATGGCCTACTTGTGATCATGAATTCTTCTAGTATTTATGTTCCTGCGGTATAAAAAGCCCACGCAAGGTTGTAGAAAATAAACATGTATTTCATAGCATTGCAATACATTCTAATATTGATGTAAGCAAATTGAAGTCTGATTAATAATTCAACCCAGGTATGAAAATCTCAAATAGCTCATCTCACAAACTCTTCTACTTAGACCCCAGACAAATATTGCCTAATTTCATCATCTCGAAATATGACCGGTGCATTATTTTGACTGTTAGTATATCTGTCAGATGTTTTGCATGACTCCCTGTTGTGACTCCACTGGGCTCTGCTCTCCTATGGCGTGTCGATGTTTGGCATTAACATGCTTGGTCAGCTACTCCTTGGCTCCCTTTATCTCCTCACCACCCACTCACCACATCTCATTCCCCTCCTCCATCACCCTCTCATCTTCCCTTTATCGCCGCTCTGTTCTCTCACCAAATCCCTATTTTTCCCCTTAGCCTTTCTGCTCTCTATCCCATCACATTTCCCCACTCGTCCCTCACCACCCCTCTCCTCTATCCCCCCTTGTCTTTGAGGCTGTGTTTATGCAACACTGCTCCCCTGTGTGTGGATGTGATCATTACGCAACATCTCATACTCCATTGGAATACTAATGTAGATGAGGTAGGGGGATAGGCAGAGCAGAAACAGAGGACCTCAAATCTCTGTTTTTGTGTGTCTGTGTGTCTATGTGCGTGTGTGATAAACAGCGCATGTGTTTGTGTGCATGAGGCAAGAAGAGTGATGTGCTCCCTGTTTGTCTCCCAGCATCACAATGTGCATCCTGTCATCGTTGGTAAAAATCACTGCTGTTGGTCGATTGGTCAGGCAAGCTCAAGGCAAGGGCTCACCTTTCATTGAATTCCACTTCATTAATATGCATGATACGTATCCCATACATGGGTACATACAGATTAAAAAACACAACAGGAAATGCATCTTAATTTAAGAGTTGAAAAAAAATGCACTTAACAGGCAAAGTTTGAAATGTCCTCAAAGTAATGTTTATCCTATCAGGAGTATTATAGCTGTTAAAAGAGACCGTTATAATTGTTTTGGGACTGTTTTCTACATACAAAGAGGCTATTCTTTTAGGATGACCTTGGCTGTTTGAATTGTGAAGGACTGTTTCAGCCTGGAGTTGGTATCTTTTATAACGGTTTTCTATGCAGATCTGGTAGGAAGTAACTGTAATTGTATTCATGAACCATGTAAAAAGGAATAATTCAGTCCCCACCACCTCATTGAGAAGACTTCCTTATCCTGAAACACGTGTAACATAAGGAACCAAAAACAAACATCTGACGTCACAAAAAGCTAACGTCCAGTTCATTTCAAAATAAATATTTAGTATTTTACAAGATGTTTCAAACTAAAATAAAAGGAATCATTTATAACCTTGTGAATGCCCAAGATCAAACGCTACAACAGTAAAGGTGGCGCTAAAAATAGGAAGTACACTACATGACCAAAAGTATGTGGACACCGGCTCGTCAATCATCTCATTCCAAAATCATGGGCATTAATATGGAGTTGGTCCCCCCCTTTGCTGCTATAACAGCCTCCACTCCTCTGGGAAGGCTTTCCACTAAATGTTGGAACATTGCTGCGGGGAGTGGCTTCCATTCAGCCACAAGAGAATTAGTGAGGTCGGCACTGATGTTGGGTGATTAGGCCTGGCTTGCAGTCTGCGTTCCAATTCATCCCAAAGGTGTTCGATGGGGTTGAGGTCAGGGTTTTGTGCAGTTCAGTCAAGTTCTTCCACACCGATCTCGACAAAACATTTCTGTATGCCCTTCGCTTTGTGCGCAGGGACATAGTCATGCTGAAACAGGAAAGGGCCTTCCCCAAACTGTTGCCAAAAAGTTGGAAGCACAGAATCGTCTAGAATGTCATTGTATGCTGTAGTGTTAAGATTTCCCTTCACTGGAACTAAGGGGCCTAGCCCAAACCATGAAAAACAGCCCCAGACCATTATTCCTCCTCCACCAAACTTCACAGTTAGCACTATGCATTGGGGCAGGTAGCGTTCTCCTAGCATCCGCCAAATCCAGATTTGTCCGTCGGACTGCCAGATGGTGAAGCATGATTCATCACTCCAGAGAACACGTTTCTCCTGCTCCAGAGTCAATGGCTTGGCGCTTTACACCACTCCAGCCGACGCATGGTGATCTTTCTTTTTTTTCTTTTTTAATTTCTTTTTAATTTAAATTTATTTTTATTTTATTTATTTTTTCTCCCCTTTTCTCCCCAATTGTCGTGGTATCCAATCGCTAGTAATTACTATCTTGTCTCAACGCTACAACTCCCGTACGGGCTCGGGAGAGACGAAGGTCGAAAGCGACGCGTCCTCCGAAGCACAACCCAACCAAGCCGCACTGCTTCTTAACACAGCGCGCCTCCAACCCGGAAGACAGCCGCACCAATGTGTCGGAGGAAACACCGTGCACCTGGCCCCCTTGGTTAGCGCGCACTGCGCCCGGCCCGCCACAGGAGTCGCTGGAGCGCGATGAGACAAGGATATCCCTACCGGCCAAACCCTCCCTAACCCGGACGGACGACGCTAGCCCAATTGTGCGTCGCCCCACGGACCTCCCGGTCGCGGCCGGCTGCGACAGAGCCTGGGCGCGAACCCAGAGACTCTGGTGGCGCAGCTAGCACTGCGATGCAGTGCCCTAGACCACTGCGCCACCCGGGAGGCCCTTCTGACGCATGGTGATCTTAGGCTTGTGTGTGGCTGCTCGGCCATGGAAACCTACTTAATGAAGCTCCCGATGAACAGTTATTGTGCCGACGTTGCTTCCAGAGGCAGTTTGGAACTCTGTAGTGTTGCAACCAAGGACAGACAATTTGTATGCACACTTTGCGATCCCGTTCTGTGAGCTTGTGTGGCCTACCACTTCACGGCTGAGCCGTTGTTACTTTTAGACGTTTCCACTTCACAATACAGTTGACCAGGGCAGCTCTAGCAGAGAAGAAATTTGACATACTGACTTGTTGGAAAGGTGGCATCCTATTACAGTGCCACGTTGAAAGTCACTGAGCTCTTCAGTAAGGCCATTCTACTGCCAATGTTTGCCAATATATATACTATACTGCCAATATATACTTATGTATATACAGTGCATTCGGGAAGTGTTCAAACCTCTAACCTTTTTTCACATTTTGTTACGTTACAGCCTTATTCTAAAAATGTTTCTTTTTTAAATCCTCATCAGTCTACACACGATACCCCATAATGACAAAGCGAAAAGGTATTTAAAATTAAAAACTGAAATATCACATTTACGTAAGTGTTCAGACCCTTTCCTATACGTCTAGAAATTGAGCTCAGGTGCATCCTATTTCCAATGACCATCCTTGAGATGTTTCTACAACTTGATTGGAGTCCACCTGTGGTAAATTCAATTGATTGAAAAGTTTGTGGTCATACGCACATCCTTAAAAACATAGGTGCTGGGCCAATAAAGAATACTAGTATAGAACAAGAATGCCCGCACACTGTTAAAGCTCCCAATTCACCGCTTTACTGACAACGTTCCGATCTAAAACGGATCTTCGTCAGGTCGAACAAACAAACTGAGTGCTCATATCCCAAAATATACACATTTCACCTCACATGACCATTGCAGATATGATGCATGGTGGGTGCAAAAACAATTTGTCTATCTCTAATAATTTAATAACAAGGAGATGGGTACATGTACTAGTTCCAGAAAATAATACACTGCTCAAAAAAATAAAGGGAACACTAAAATAACACATCCTAGATCTGAATGAATGAAATATTCTTATTAAATACTTTTTCTTTACATAGTTGAATGTGCTGACAACAAAATCACACAAAAATGATCAATGGAAATCAAATTTATCAACCCATGGAGGTCTGGATTTGGAGTCACACTCAAAATTAAAGTGGAAAACCACACTACAGGCTGATCCAACTTTGATGTAATGTCCTTAAAACAAGTCAAAATGAGGCTCAGTAGTGTGTGTGGCCTCCACGTGCCTGTATGACCTCCCTACAACGCCTGGGCATGCTCCTGATGAGGTGGCGGATGGTCTCCTGAGGGATCTCCTCCCAGACCTGGACTAAAGCATCCGCCAACTCCTGGACAGTCTGTGGTGCAACGTGGCGTTGGTGGATGGAGCGAGACATGATGTCCCAGATGTGCTCAATTGGATTCAGGTCTGGGGAACGGGCGGGCCAGTCCATAGCATCAATGCCTTCCTCTTACAGGAACTGCTGACACACTCCAGCCACATGAGGTCTAGCATTGTCTTGCATTAGGAGGAACCCAGGGCCAACCGCACCAGCATATGGTCTCGCAAGGGGTCTGAGGATCTCATCTCGGTACCTAATGGCAGTCAGGCTACCTCTGGCGAGCACATGGAGGGCTGTGCGGCCCCCCAAAGAAATGCCACCCCACACCATGACTGACCCACCGCCAAACCGGTCATGCTGGAGGATGTTGCAGGCAGCAGAACGTTCTCCACGGCGTCTCCAGACTCTGTCACATCTGTCACGTGCTCAGTGTGAACCTGCTTTCATCTGTGAAGAGCACAGGGCGCCAGTGGCGAATTTGCCAATCTTGGTGTTCTCTGGCAAATGCCAAACGTCCTGCACGGTGTTGGGCTGTAAGCACAACCCCCACCTGTGGACGTCGGGCCCTCATACCACCCTCATGGAGTCTGTTTCTGACCGTTTGAGCAGACACATGCACATTTGTGGCCTGCTGGAGGTCATTTTGCAGGGCTCTGGCAGTGCTCCTCCTGCTCCTCCTTGCACAAAGGCGGAGGTAGCGGTCCTGCTGCTGGGTTGTTGCCCTCCTACGGCCTCCTCCACGTCTCCTGATGTACTGGCCTGTCTCCTGGTAGCGCCTCCATGCTCTGGACACTACGCTGACAGACACAGCAAACCTTCTTGCCACAGCTCGCATTGATGTGCCATCATGGATGAGCTGCACTACCTGAGCCACTTGTATGGGTTGTAGACTCCGTCTCATGCTACCACTAGAGTGAAAGCACCGCCAGCATTCAAAAGTGACCAAAACATCAGCCAGGAAGCATAGGAACTGAGAAGTGGTCTGTGGTCACCACCTGCAGAACCACTCCTTTATTGGGGGTGTCTTGCTAATTGCCTATAATTTCCACCTGTTGTCTATTCCATTTGCACAACAGCATGTGAAATTTATTGTCAATCAGTGTTGCTTCCTAAGTGGACAGTTTGATTTCACAGAAGTGTGATTGACTTGGAGTTACATTGTGTTGATTAAGTGTTCCCTTTATTTTTTTGAGCAGTGTATATTTTCCAAAATGACCAAGTAGGTGACCTGGAAGGCAAGACAAATCAAAGTGACATATTCATGTAAGAAAGAGTCTGATATTAAACTCTTGGTTCAGACCTCTAGGAGACATGGTACACAAACGGTGAATCCAATACAATTCTCTTCTCAATAATAGATTATCAGTATCAATTCAATTGAATTGGACATGATTTGGAAAGGCACACACCTGTCTATATAACGTCCCACAGTTGACAGTGCATGTCAGAGCAAAAACCAAGCCGTAAGGTCGAAGGAATTGTCCGTAGAGCTCCGAGACAGGATTGTGTCGAGGCACAGATCTTTGGAAGGGTACCAACAAATGTCTGCAACATTGAAGGTCCCCAAGAACACAGTGGCCTCCATCATTCTTAAATGGAAGAAGTTTGGAACCACTAAGACTCTGGCCGCCCAGCCAAACTGAGCAATTGGGGAAGAAGGGCCTTGATCAGGGAGGTGATCAAGTACCCGATGGGCACTCTGACAGAGCTCCAGAGTTCCTCTGTGGAGATGGGAGAACCATCTCTGCAGCACTCCACCAATCAGGCCTTTATGATAGAGTGGCCAGATGGAAGCCACTCCTCAGTAAAAGGCACATGACAGCCCACTTGGAGTTCGTCAAAAGGCACTAAAGGACTCTGACAATGAGAAACTTGGTTCTCTGGTCTGATGAAACCAAGATTGAACTCTTTGGCCTGAATGCCAAGCGTCACGTCTGGAGGAAACCAGGCACCATCCCTACGGTGAAGCATGGTGGTGGCAGCATCATGCTGTGGGGATGTTTTTCAGCATCAGGGACTGAGAGACTAGTCAGGGTTGAGGGAAAAAATGAACGGAGCAAAGTACAGAGAGATCCTTGAGGAAAACCTGCTCCAGAGCGCTCAGGACCTCAGACTGGGGCGAAGGTTCACCTTCCAACAGGACAACGACCCTAAGCACACAGCCAAAATGTTCAAAGACCCAAGTCACCCAAGTTATAGACTGTTTTCTCTGCTACCGCACGGCAAGCGGTACCGGAGCGCCAAGTCTAGGACCAACAGGCTCCTTAATTAACAGCTTCTACCCCCAAGCCATAAGACTGCTAAACAATTAATCAAATGGCCACCGGACGGTTTACATTGACACCCCCCACCCCTCCATTTGTTTTTTACACTGCTGCTACGCTGTTTATTATAGTCACTTCACCCCTACTTACATGTACAAATTACCTCGACTAACCTGTACCCCCGCACATTGACTTAGTCCCGGTACCCTCTGTATATGGCGCAGCAGGTAGCCTAGTGGTTAGAGTGTTGGGCCAGTAACCGAAAGGTTGCTGGATCAAATCCCAGAGCTAACAAGGTAAAAAATCTGTTGTTCTGCCACTGAGTAAGTCAGTTAACCCACTGTTCCCCGGGCGCTGAAAACAGGGATGTCGATTAAGGTAGCCTCCTGCACCAATCTGATTCAGAGGAGTTGGGTTAAATGCAGAAGACACATTTCAGTTGAAGGCATTCAGTTGTACAACTGACTAGGTTATCCCCCTTTAATAAGACAATGCAGGAGTGGCAGCGGGACAAGTCTCTGAATGTCCTTCAGTGGCCCAGCCAGAGCCTGGACTTGAACCTGATCGAACATCTCTGGAGACCTGAAAATAGCTGTGCAGTGATGCTCCCCAATCCAACCTGACAGAGGATCTGCAGAGAAAAATTGGAGAAACTCCCCAAATGCAGGTGTGTGGCGTCATACCCAAGAAGACGTGAGGCTGTAATTGCTGCCAAAGGTGCTTCAACAAAGTACTAAGTAAAGTACTTTGAATAGTTATTACATTTTTTACACGTGCAAACATTTATAAAAACCTGTTTTTGCTTTGTCATGTAGATTGTAGAGGAATTTCTACAAAGAAAATTAACATAGTTTGGGACAACTTGAGTTTCATTTCTACATACAAACTGGCTTTGAACCAGCTTTAACTTCATATCATACTAAAATGACTATCATACCTAAATGTTGGTCTATCGATCTGACAAGAATCTGCACCAATCTTAAAATCACTGTTTAAACAACTACAATATATGCCTAAGCATACAAGATAAGAATGTCAGCGCAATGCAATGCCTTCCATTGAAGCAAATTCAGGAAATATTTGTTTTGATCCTTTAATTTACAGACATAAGTACATACACTTAGTGTAAAACATATGCAAACATTACACCATTAACACATTTTCGTGCAGCAGGATTACTGGGAAACTTAATTGGAAGCACACATGACTTTGCGCCATTTCAACATTTTGTCTATCATAGTTATTTTACAGAAACACACCAGAAACAAAGCAGAGTAAAATTAATATTATTGCCACATGTATGATTCTAATATGCATCATAATGAAGATCGGCACAGGAACACAAATTCATCAGACACTTAAAAGATTGAGTCCTTTTACTTAACAGTCTGCTATGTAGTATTTGCAACAATTGAGGCCTATCATTTTAATATGCATCATGATAATATGCATCATAATGATAATATGCATCATAATCATTCTAATATGCATCATAATGAAGATCGGCACAGGAACACAAATTCATCAGACACTTAAGAGATTGAGTCCCTTTACTTAAGTCTGCTATGTAGTATTTGCAACAATTGAGACCTATCATTTTTGATCAAACTTAACCAAAACCATCTTTCTTGTGCTCACAATTCCTGTCAACATTGTCATAGGCACCCCAACCCTCCAAAATTATTGGCATCCAATAAGATAGGAGCATTAAACAATGGAAGTGTTGGATGAGGTAAATAGGAAATTGTCTTTAGAAAAAAATATATATTTCTGTAAAATTCTTGTTGAAAACCTGTTAAAAAAAAAAATCAAAAACCACAGTTTGTCCATTGAGATCCCTGCTTAGTCATTGGTTCATTGTTTTCTTTCCTCTAAAGAAATATAAATCTGACAGATTGTTGCACATCAATCAAGATGCATTGTTAGAATAAATACAGCATTGATCATAATAGCTATTCAACAAACATAAGGAATAGCAGTAAATTAAGATAAAAAGACACAGGTATTGACAAAATAACTGACTCTTAATCCCAGACAAACTACAGGAGGCACAAATATACAGTGCCCTCTACTTGCAGTGAACAATGAAATAAACCAACAAACATATTAAATACCCCTCCACCAGTGAGGGCCCTTATAAATGCCTGATCTATGAGCAATAAACATACTGAGAAAAGACAGTCCGTGCCATATCAAATCAAATTTATTTATAAAGCCCTTCTTACATCAGCTGATATCTCAAAGTGCTGTACAGAAACCCAGCCTAAAACCCCAAACAGCAAGCAATGCAGGTGTAGAAGCACAGTGGCTAGAAAAAACTCCCTAGAAAGGCCATACTACTTTTTAAAACACCTCTTTCCCCCAAAATGACTGTTTTTTGGGGAAAGATATTAGAAGCAGAGTTAGTTTTTGTATAAACAATTGCTTAAAATGTGTGGGTCATGTCGTAATAGGAAAAAAGTACCCACCCGGCCCTATATCTAATCTTCACCCACAAGGTGTTGCTTTGGAAGGGTTAAGTGCAAAACAGGGGTAACACAATCTATGTGGTGCAGGGAGAAAACTATGTACAAAGAATTCTCTCCACACACACACTTCAGTGTGTGGTACAAACAAAGACAGACATAGACGAGCTGTGACAGGAAAACACCACTATCTCGCCCTTTGTCTGACCAATATCAATTATTTCCTGTGTACGGTCACGGAGGTGCAACCCTCAATCTGTCAGTTCTGTTATTCATTGTTTTCTCCCCTACCCAATTATGAATAAATCAAGAGTTCACATGTCCTTCTTCAGAGCCTCTGCATGAGTACTTGAAACAGAGGAGAGAGACAGTCAGTTACTGCAAACAGTGGGAAGAGGGCAGGGGGACAACTTTCAATATTCACTACTCATCACTGATGATGTTCATGCTTTGGTCCACAAAACAACCCATTAATACGCTGTATAAATGTGTGTGTGTAACGTTTAAGCGCTTCTTTTCACAAGCCTGCTTTTCTCCACCAGCTTTCTCTGACTTCTCTGGCCAGTGATAAGACCTGACTAGCAGTAGACAATATACATGTTATGTCTGTAATTGAGTCCCTGTATGTGTAGGAGCCAGTCTTCGTGTCCACCTCTCGCCATGTTGCTGCCTGGCTCACTGACAGTGTGTATCCATGCCTCCACTGTCATGTTGGAAAGGATCTAGAACTTGACGCAGTGACCGGCGTTCACCATGAAAGCAGTGCAATTCAGATTCTCTTTGTGTCTGCATTTTGGGGGGCGTTTTTATTTTTCGGTTATTTTCTTGAAAGATAAAGTTTGTCCCTTACAATGGTCCGTATTTGGCTTCATATCGGGACATGATGTTCTTGCAGCGACCACAGTCCTTTCGCAACTCAGCCACTTGTTGCCGCAACGCAGCATTTTCCCTCTCCAGAAACGAAGCGCGCACTGTGATCTGGTTCTCCTTCAGCCGCCGGGCGTCACGTGAACGTTTGGCTGCCACATTGTTCTTCTTCCTCCTCGACCAGTATTTATCGTCCTGTGGGAGACAGAGGATTTTAATACAAAATAATAGAATCAGTGTTGTGGAAACATCCCTAATCCCAGACAAGCCCCTTTATTTCATGGCTTACTACTCACTCATGAATTGTTCTGGTGTAACATAGTGATACTACAATCTTCATCAACCAATAATTATTTGGTTCCCAATTGCAGTGGCTACATTCTCATTATCCTACTTCAGAACAACCAGTTCCATCATTCATCACCTCCCTGAAACAAATATTCACCGGTCATCTTACCTTCTGCTCAGTGGGCACAAAGACCTTTTTGGCCTTCTTGATCATGGGCTGTGGTTTGAGGTCCTCGTCAGAGAACTTGTGTTTGCGTGGGTTGAACAGCTCACCCCCAGGCACACTGGACAGCACCAGGTCTGTGGGGTCCGGCTGGAAGTTGATGTCCACCTCAATGTCCTCCGGGTCGATGGGAGTGGGTGTGAGTCGGTCTGCAGACTTCCCCTCTAGAGGGAGACAAAGTCAGTTCAATGATGAGTATGAGTTTATATATTTTTTTATTTTGGTGGCTGTTAAGTATGTTCTTATAATCTTGAAGGCTATAGTTAATAGAAAATTCTAACTGTTTGCTAGATTTTTTCCTTAAGACATACTAAGGTCATACTAATACATACTAATACTGCTATTTGTTAATGCTGTAGAGCTCAGGTTTCACATGTACATGTGTGTCGAGTGTGTCGGGTAAGTCTATTTGACATTTGAATACAATATGGGAGTATCTAGTGTCAGCATGTTGCAAGCGTCTATTACAGTGTCAGTGTATGTGCATGTTGAGTTCAAAGGTAGAATGTTTTACAGTGGTACCATGTCTGGGCTTTTAACAATGGGCCCCAACAATGTACCTTTTTTATTTTTAGACACTTCAACCTCCGCTGCTTCAAACCCAGACACAGCATCTTCATCGTCCCCATCTTCTTCTTCCTTCTCTTGTTCAGCTGGCTCTAAGGTGAGTGTGACAGTCTCTGTGTCAGAGGTGGTGAAAGGGGGTCTTGTCCCCTTGGTTTCCACCTGGGCCAGGCTCTTCTGCAGCTCCTCCTCTAGGGTGACTGGGATGCCATTCTCCTGCAGGAACTCATCCAGGTCCATGTACTCCAAGTGGAAGGTCTCCCCATCATAGGGGATGGTCTTCTCCCAGATGGCAGGCGTAAGGGAGGCGGACACCCCTCCAATGCCGGTACCTCCAGTCCCACCACTGGCCCCTCCAACACCGGCCTCGCCATTATCAGCAGAGCACAACTTCTTCTTCTCTATTTCTGTGGAGATAACCGTGAAGAGCATAATGGGTGAAGGTTGCACGACCATGTGAACACAAACAGGATGGCAAATAAAGGAAGATAGAAGTCTGATGTCATGGAAAGAAGTAGAAAAAATAAGTGGTGAAATGACAGAATGAGGGAAAAGGGGGCTGCATCAACCCATAAACAATGGGGAAGGGAAATCTGGACTTGTCAACACAGCCTCTAAACACAAAAACGAACGTGAAAAAAATATTAATTGCCCTTCAAATGCAAGAAAATGATGTACTCATATTGTATGTGAAAAACGGTTTGACTGCAGTGCTCTAGGACAAGTAGGGAGGTGTGAGAACTTTATGTTCTTTTCCCTCCCTCACTCAGTTCAGTGCCTCAGGGGAAACTGGAACAGCAATCAGAAAGTACAAAGGGTTTCCTTCCCCAGTACTGCTCTATACTTGTCACATTTGAACAACTATTGAACTAGTCATATATAATGATCAAACATAGCAGATTTAAAAAAAAAAAAAATGTGTCCAGTTGTTTGAAGGTACACACACACGCTCATTAAAAGCACTACTACGTCTCCATACACCAGTCAACATGTCCGCGAAGTCAACGTCCACATCAGATCAATGCAGTTCACATAGAAAATGTGGACATTGGAAAGGATCTCTCAATTCATCCACAACGACACAAGTAGGCTAGTCTTACCATCGTCGCCTTCTAGAATATTAGGTGGGGGAATGTCCATAATCTTCTTCAAAACAATAGGAAACGATTTCTGTGGATCCGACCTAGGCTGCAGAGGCGCCTTGAGTGTAGTTTCCCAGGCACTGTTAGCAATATCCGTGGATAAATGAAGTCAAAGCAGTGTTTCAGTCTGTTGCTTTGAAACCTGTTTCACAAATTAAAACGTTGTCAAAACAAACACCACAGATCCCGATGGTCGTAGCCTACTGCGAGCACTGTTTTCTTATTCATGAGCTATACGCCTCTTCAGAAAATACTCGGCGTGGATTGGTCACATATGTATCTTTTAATGTTAAGTAGCTGACATAGAAAACTCGCTGGTGAGCCAGTCAAAACAGAAGCAGTATTACACACCGGGAGCTCATTGGCTGAAGCAACACTCCGTTTCAAGCCTTCGCACGGAAATAACTGTACATTGCGTGCAGAATGTCAATATAGTGTCTCCTGACTCCTATTGTTGCTACATTTAGCTAAACCAGATAGATCTAGAACTGTATGACTATGGCCATTCACTGACCCTGGGAACTGGAGGAGACGAGGACGAGGACAAGGATAAGGATGCTTCGCGACATTTGATGTCAACTACTAGGCTACATCAAATCGTGGTAGGCCAGGCTTCCCCAACCGGCGGCGGTTTTATTTGCCCCCCCAAGTTTTCTGAGAAAAAAATAAGACATGTTTTGTTTTCATTGTTGGAGATAAAAACACCAGGAAATCAGCTCCAATTGATTTTAATTTTGAACATCTGTTCCCCAGTATTCCCACTCATATAGACATATGTGGTCGTATAATAATAATTAATTGGATTTATATAGCACTTTTCTACCAACTGAGGTACTCCTTACATAGTAGGGTGAAACTCACCTCACCCAACATCAATGAGTAGCACCCACCTCAGTGATGCACAGGGATTGTGCCAGAACTCTCACCGCACAATAGCCACCAGTTGGACAGGTGAGGAGTGATATATGCCAATTAGGAATGAGGGGGGTGATTAGGTGGCCATGATGGAATGTGGCCAGGTTGGGAATTTAGCCATGACACCGGGGTGAACGTCCCTACTCTTACAATGAGCGCCATTGTTAAGGCTTCTTGCGGTTAATTTGCAGTCTACTTTTATTTTTTTTTATTATAGTCCGCCCCCGACCACCCACTCAAGAAAAAAATGGCCCGCGGCTGAATCTAGTTGAGGATCCATCGACGTTGGATACTTACATACGTTTTAAATGACGATGCAATGCATCCAGTTTCTCCTCCGCACGACATGATGACTGGATGCATTATACATTGATACATTTGTATCCACACTCGTGGCCAAACAAAACACGTGTGTTCTTTTCTCTCCTTCACGTGCAGAGACAAGCTGTTGAGGGGCGTGGTTATGGCACGTGCAAAAGCAGGGCGACCGTAGCCCAGGAAGCACGAGCTCGCACTACACTGAACAGCTGGCGTGTCCCTATCATGTATTTACACCCAGCGTAACCGTTCTACCATTGGATTGGAAATGTGTTAATAACATATGAGTCATATCCCCTCACCTTACACCACATCAATAAAATTGTTATATTGATAATGGTTTCCGATATGCTAATAGACTAGAATTCTCACATTTCTGCGCGCATGTGCGCATCCAAATGGGGCTTCAACATTAGTCTGTTTTTTGTTGCAGGATGTTCAGACAGGAACATGATGTACTGAACACATTCCACCACTGCTCTTTTAATCCAGTCATTCCAAAAATAGTAACAATACTTAATAGCCTATGTTGGACATACCTGGAACCAATTAAGGGCTTCATTCATTGGGTGAATTAAATCTGATTCGTTGAGTTCTAGTTTTAGTTCACCTATGTATTATCTATTTAGGTCAGTGTCATATTTTGTATGAAGACAGTTTGTACAGTGGATTTAGGTCTGACCTTCAGACAATATGAAACTTTATGGCAACACAACATATGATGCAATGCAATGTTATTCTAGCAGGTCTCTCTCTATATGCAACAGCTCAACTGTTCACTCACTGTACAATATACATGACAGAGTGGTACAGTAACAGTACATCTGAACTTTTACAGAGTAAACAAAAGTCTAAGTGTGTACATGAGGGAGGAACTAGCCACAAATAGTCATCTAGGTTACAATACAGGTGATATGAGCCCAGAAAATAGGTCAGTAGGCTACCTTGTATCTAGACTTGCACCTAAATGTATAATAAAGTTTTATAGACTCTGACAAGCTTCTACAAATGCCAATCTAATAGACCCTACAGACAGTACTTGAAGATGGCTATTATTTAGTCAGGTCACAACATTTACGATCAATTTATACTGAACTAAAATATACATGCAACATGTAAAGTGTTGGTCCCATGTTTCATGAGCTGAAAGAAAAGATCCCAGAAATGTTCCATACGCACATAAAGCTTATTTCTAAAAAATGTCGTTCAGAAATTTGTTCACATCCATGTTAGTGAGCATTTCTCCTTTGTCAAGAAAATCAATTGACCTGACAGGTGTGGCATATCAAGAAGCTGATTAAACAGCATGATCCTTACACAGGTGCACCTTGTGCTGGGGACAATAAAAAGACCACTCTAAAATGTGCAGTTTTGTCACACAATGCCAGGGATGTCTCAAGTTTTGAGGGAGCAAGCAATTGGCATTTTGTCTGCAGGAATATCCACCAGAGCAGTTCCCAGAGAATATAATGTTCATTTCTCTACCATAAGCTGACTCCAACGTCATTTTAGAGAATTTGGCAGTACGTCAAACCGGCCTCACAACCGCACACCACGTGTAACCCAGGACCTTCACATCCGGCTTCTTCACCTGAGGGATCGTCTGAGACCAGCCATCCGGACAGCTGATGAAACTGAGTTTGCACAACCAAAGAATTTCTGCACAAACTGTCAGAAACCATCTCTGGGAAGCTCATCTACATGCTCGTCGTCCTCACCAGGGTGTTGACCTGACTGCAGTTTGGTATCGTAAAAGTGGGCAAATGCTCACCTTCCATGGCCACTGGCATGCTGGAGATGTGTGCTCTTCACGGATGAATCCCAGTTTCAACTGTACTGGGCAGATGGCAGACAGCGTGTATGGCGTCGTGTGGGCGACAAGTTTTCTGATGTCAACGTTGTGAACAGAGTGCCCAATGGTGGCGGTGGGGTTATGGTATGGGCAGACATAAGCTATCAGACAACGAACACAATTTAATTTTATCGATGGTAATTTGAATGCAGAGATACCTTGACGAGATCCTTAGGCCCATTGTCGTGCCATTCATCTGCCGCCATCACCTCATGTTTAAGCATGATAATGCATGGCCCCATGTCGCAAGGATCTGGTGGTCACACCAGATACTGACTGGTTTTCTGATCCCCGCCCCTACCTTTTTTTTAAGGTATATGTGACCCATAGATGCGTATCTGTAATCCCAGTCATGTGAAATCCATAGATTAGGGCCTAATTTGCTGATTTCCTTATATGAACTGTAACTCAGTATAATCTTTGAAATTGTTGCATGATGCGTTTATATTTTTGGGATGATTTTGGCCATATGGTTAATTAGGGGTGTTTCAAAATGCAAATAGCCACGGTCGTGCACAAGCACTGGTTCTCTTACTGGTGTGAGTATGACACTGGTAGGATTGTTTGTTGAATCACACTTTTTCTATGTGTACAAACATTGTAAATTCCGCTTGTAAGTAGTATTTTAGAATAGTTTCTACGCAATATTGATAAATGAGGCCCCAGATGTGCAAAGCTCTTAGACTTAGCCAGAAAGACTCACAGCTGTAAATGCTGCCAGAGGTGATTCTAACATGTAATTACTTATGTAAGAGAGAGTTCTGTATTTCATTATCAATACATTTGCAAACATTTCTAAAAACATGTTTTCACTTTGTCATCATGTGGTATTGTGTGTAGATGGGTGAGACATGTATTTCTTTAATCCATTTTGAATTCAGGCTGTAACACTAAATGTGGAATAAGTCAAGGTGTATGAATACTTTCTGAAGGCACTGTTTTCCAGTCTGTGCTAGCAAAACAGTCCTGTAGCTTAGAATTTGCTTCATCAGACCACTTCTGAATTGAGCGTGTCACTGGTACTTGCTGTTCGATTTCCCTCACTAGATTTATGGAAAGAACAAGCTATTTGTAAACACAGACAACAAAATGATTACGAGAGGGTCACTGTGAATCACCAATGCCATGCCAAATTCATGTGGCACAAAACACTGATGTCTGGGGTGAGAGCTCTGATGTGTAGACTGTCTGTGGGTATGTAAGCAAGTCTGATATGAACTCTATTATGGGAGCATGCAAATTAATGTCATTGTGAACACCATACACTGAGAAAGAATGAAAGATTTTATTCTGGATTTTCTATTTTCTTTGATATTGAATACTGCATTGTTGAGGAAGAGCTTGCAAGTGAACCTTTTGCACGTGTCAAACTTATTTGATTTGAATGGCTATGGCCTGTGTCCATCACAATTCAGTAAAACATGTCAGACAGAAAAGCAAAGGCACTGGATTTGGGATCTAAATTAAAAACAAGGGTATGATGAAGAGTGTGTGAACATACACTAGGACTACATCAAGTTGTGAGGATACCTATCCACATAATGAGGACACGCTGTGTGCATAAGTGCCCTACGGCCTACGCAATATTCTGAATATACAAGGCCTGTTAGCAGAGGGGTTAGTTATGTACTATTAAGAGTAGGCCTATGTAATGGGAATCTCTCATGTGATTTACACTGACTAACTTGTCATCGGATCATCACTGCTAGCTAGCTGCTACCGAGTGGCTATAATGGCTAACGCCCCTGTCCCGAAGCTAGAACCAGTTAGCCGCGAGCCAGACGCATCTCCCGGCTAGCAAACGCAATTACTACAGCTACAATACCTCTTTCGCTAACTGGCCTAGACCCTTTGTCGACACAGAGACCGGCCGTTCCACCACGACTGGTCTGCCGACATAACTCCATCCGTTGTGCCCTCAACCGGCCTTTTCCGGACGTCGGAGCAGACGCTTCTACTAGCCCCGGCCTGCTAACTTTGAACACAGTGTCTCCCGCTTGCTAGCGTAGTAACGACTACCCAGCGGCTTCCCTGTTTCATCTATTGCTGTTCACTGGACCCTACGATCACTTGGCTACATAGCTGATGCCTGCTGGACTGTTCATTAATCACGGTACTCCATTTTGTTTATTTTTTGTTTATCTGTCAGCACCAGCCTCGAATTCAGGCCCTGTGTGTAGTTAACTGACCCTCTCTGCCCATTTGCCATTTTACCTGTTGTTGTTGTCTTAGCTGATTAGCCGTTGTTGTCTTACCCGTTGTTGTCTTAGCTAGCTCTCTCAATCAACACCTGTGATTGCTTTATGCCTCACTTTATGTCTCTCAAATGTCAATATGCCTTGTATATTGTTGTTTAGGATAGTTATCGTTTTAGTTTACTGCGGAGCCCCTAGTCCCACTCAACATGCCTCAGATACCTCCTTTGTCCCACCTCCCACACATGCGGTGACCTCACCCAGCATAACTAGTGCGTCCAGAGATGCAACCTCTCTAATCGTCACTCAATGCCTGGGTTTACCTCCACTGTACACGCACCCTACCATACCCGTCTGTACATTATGCCCTGAATCTACGTCCAGACATCTGCTCCTTTTATTCTCTGTCCCCAACGCACTAGACGACCAGTTTTGATAGCCTTTAGCCGTACCCTCATCCTACTCCTCCTCTGTTCCTCGGGTGATGTGGAGGTTAACCCAGGCCCTGCGTGTCCCCAGGCGCTCTCATTTGTTGACTTCTGTAACCGAAAAGGCCTTGGTTTCATGCATGTTAACATCAGAAGCCTCCTCCCTAAGTTTGTTTTACTCACTGCTTTAGCACACTCCGCCAACCCTGATGTCCTTGCCGTGTCTGAATCCTGGCTTAGGAAGGCCACCAAAAATTCTGAAATTTCCATCCCCATCTACAACATTTTCCGTCAAGATAGAACTGCCAACAGGGGTGGAGTTACAATCTACTGCAGAGATAGCCTGCAAAGTTCTGTCATTTCCAGGTCTATGCCCAAACAGTTCGAGCTTCTAAATGTAAAAACGAATCTCTCCAGAAACAAGTCTCTCACTGTTGCTGCCTGTTATAGACCCCCCTCAGCTCCCAGCTGTGCCCTGGACACCATATGTGAATTGATTGCCCCCCATCTATCTTCAGAGTTCGTTCTGTTAGGTGACCTAAACTGGGATATGCTTAACACCTTGGCAGTCCCACAATCTAAGCTAGATGCACTCAATCTCACACAAATTATCAAGGAACCCACCAGGTACAACCCTAAATCCTTAAACATGGGCACCCTCACGGATATTATCCTGACCAACTTCCCTCCAAATACACCTCTGCTGTTTTCAATTAGGATCTCAGCGATCACTGCCTCATTGCCTGCATCCGCTATGGGTCCGCGGTCAAACGACCACCCCTCATTACTGTCAAACACTCCCTAAAACACTTCTGCGAGCAGGCCTTTCTAATCGACATGGCCCGGGTATCCTGGAAGGATATTGACCTCATCCCGTCAGTCGAGGATGCCTGGTCGTTCTTTAAAAGTAATTTCCTCACCATCTTAAATAAGCATTCCCCTATCAAAAAATGTAGAACTAATAACAGATATAGCCCTTGGTTCACTCCAGACCTGACTGCCCTCGACCAGCACAAAAACATCCTGTGGTGGACTGCACTAGTATCGAATAGTCCCCGCGATATGCAACTTTTCAGGGAAGTCAGGAACCAATACATGCAGTCAGTCAGGAAAGCAAAGGCTAGCTTTTTCAAACAGAAATTTGCATCCTGTAGCTCTAACTCCAAAAAGTTTTGGGACACTGTAAAGTCCATAGAGAATAAGAGCACCTCCTCCCAGCTGCCCACTGCACTGAGGCTAGGTAACACTGTCACCACCGATAAATCCACGATAATCAAGATTTTCAATAAGCACTTCTCTACGGCTGGCCATTCTTCCCTGGCTACCCCAACCCCGGCCAACAGCTCCGCACCCCCCGCAGCTACTTGCCCAAGCCTTCCCAGCTTCTCCTTCACCCAAATCCAGATAGCAGATGTTCTGAAAGAGCTGCAAAACCTGGACCCTGACAAATCAGCTGGGCTAGACAATCTGGACCCTCTCTTCTAAAATCATCCGCCGCTATTACCAGTCTGTTCAACCTCTCTTTCGTATCGTCCGAGATCCCTAAAGATTGGAAAGCTGCCGCGGTCATCCCCTTCTTCAAAGTGGGTGACACTCTAGACCCAAACTGTTACAGACCTATATCCATCCTGCCCTGCCTTTCTAAAGTCTTCGAAAGCCAAGTTAATAAACAGATCACTGACCATTTCGAATCCCACCGTACCTTCTCCGCTGTACAATCCGGTTTCCGAGTTGGTCACGGGTGCACCTCAGCCACGCTCAAGGTACTAAACGATACCATAACCGCCATCGATAAAAGACAGTACTGTGCAGCCGCCTTCATCGACCTGGCCAAGGCTTTCGACTCTGTCAATCACCGTATTCTTATCGGCAGACTCAACAGCCTTGGTTTCTCAAATGACTGCCTCGCCTGGTTCACCAACTACTTCCCAGACAGAGTTCAGTGTGTCAAATTGGAGGGCCTGTTGTCCGGACCTCTGGCAGTCTCTATGAGGGTACCACAGGGTTCAATTCTTGGGCCAACTTTTCTCTGTATATATCAACGATGTCGCTCTTGCTGCGGGTGATTCCCTGATCCACCTCTATGCAGACGACACCATTTTGCATACATCTGGCCCTTCTTTGGACACTGTGTTAACAAACCTCCAAACGATCTTCAATGCCATACAACACTCCTTCCGTGGCCTCCAACTGCTCTTAAATGCTAGTAAAACTAAATGCATGCTTTTCAACCGTTCGCTGCCCGCACCCGCCCGCCCGACTAGCATCACTACTCTGGACGGTTCTGACTTAGAATATGTGGACAACTACAAATACCTAGGTGTCTGGCTAGACTGTAAACTCTCCTTCCAGACTCATATTAAGCATCTCCAATCCAAAATGAAATCTAGAATCGGCTTCCTATTTCGCAACAAAGCCTCCTTCACTCACGCCGCCAAACATACCCTCGTAAAATTGACTATCCTACCGATCCTCGACTTCGGCGCTGTCATTTACAAAATAGCCTCCAACACTCTACTCAGCAAACTGGATGCAGTCTATCACAGTGCCATCCGTTTTGTCACCAAAGCCCCATATACCACCCACCACTGCGACCTGTATGCTCTCGTCGGCTGGCCCTCGCTACTTATTTGTCGCCAGACCCACTGGCTCCAGGTCATCTATAAGTCTTTGATAGGTAAAGCTCCGCCTTATCTCAGCTCACTGGTTACGATAACAACACCCACCCGTAGGACACGCTCCAGCAGGTATATCTCACTGGTCATCCCCAAAGCCAACACCTCTTTGGCCGCCTTTCCTTCCAGTTCTCTGGTGCAAATGACTGGAACGAATTGCAAAAATCGCTTAAGCTGGAGACTTATATTTCCCTCACTAACTTTAAACATCAGCTATCTGAGCAGCTAACCGATTGCTGCAGCTGTACGTAGCCCATCTGTAAATAGCCCATCCAATCTACCTACCTCATCCCCATATTGTTTTTGACTTTTCTGCTCATTTGCACACCAGTACTTCTACTTGCACATCATCATCTGCACATCTATCACTCCAGTGTTAATTTGCTAAATTGTAATTACTTCGCTACTATGGCCTATTTATTGCCTTACCTCACATCATTTGCACACACTGTATATAGACTTTGTTTTTTTCCTATTGTGTTATTGACTGTACGCTTGTTTATTCCATGTTTAACTCTGTTGTTTGTGTCGCACTGCTTTACTTTATCTTGGCCAGGTCGCAGTTGTAAATGAGAACTTGTTCTCAACTAGCCTACCTGGTTGAATAAAGGTGAAATAAAAAATAAAATAAACTGCTTTGTTAGACTACACATTTGTGCCACCCTTAAGCACAGTGGTGCCAAAAATAACAGCATAATGCTGGAAGTGGAAGGGATGTATACCATGCTTGTGACACCTTAGTTGGCCAACATGTTTCTCATCCCAGTTCCTGTTATCAAATAAAATTTTATTGGTCACATACGTGTTTTTCAGATGTTATTGCGGGTGTAGCGAAATGCTTGTGCTTCTAGTTTCCGACAGTGCAGCATTTAACCATGGGTGGTCTTTTTTTTGGACCACAAGGCAGTTCAGTCAAATGGACATAGTCAAATATTCCTAAACTTAAGAAAACAAGATGAATAACACATTTCTACTTTATTAACGAATGTAACAAAATGTAATGTCACTTCGTAATATGCAAAGTGATATTTGCTGGCAGCAAGTGTGTTACAGTATCAAATCATCCAATGCAGTTTGTCAAGACATGAAAATGTAATGTTTGTTTTGTGAAATAGTACATTGACAAGATTGATAACAAACCCAGGCAGCCAGTAACTAAAGTCTAAGCTATTGAAGATGTTGCACATGCTGCAAAGTTTATATTTCAATGACATTGCATCAGTCCATTTAGTTAACACAAGGAAGTTGCAGGACGCTAATGAAATTTGACTGTTAAAACATTACTGTATGAATGTAGCTAACGTCACTGGCATGAAGTTACCCTCTATCGGGATAAATGTGTTTATCTGTCACAAATGTGTTGAAAAGAATAGCAAGGGTATAACAAATTCACACCGATTTCTATTACCGTTGTCAATGGAAAACAAGAATAGAAACTCATCAGGGCTTTGAAGACTTCAGGAACAAAACTTCAGTTGCTTTGTCTGATATACACTTTGCAAGAACTTCAAACCATGTCACGAGGATGCAATGTGCAGGCAAGTTGTTGAGTTCAGTAGCCACGCCTACTAGTATTATGACTATAGAACATACTCTGTGAAAGACCATGATACTAATTGTTCAATTTATCCAGAGTTTCAGTTTGCTGTATAGGCTGTCAGTCATACCCATAAGCCAATTACAAGTTGGGAGCAGGTTTGTGTATTCGATCACAAAAGTACGAAACCCCCCATCTCACCACACACTCGCAGGCAATCGGGACACTAAACAGCACATCATGAACAAGATCTGAAGGTGGAAATCATTAACCCTCCGCTTGAACCTCATTGATTTGAACCACACTAACCAGAACACAACAGATTTTTACACAATATACATAAAAAATGTCCTTTGATAAGATAACCGACCTTGGTCAGGAGTAGTTACTTATTGTAATTTATTACACAACTATAACAAACTGTCAATAACTGTAAAAAAAGGATATTGGATCTATTCCCTCAAAAATAGTTTTATTTAACATGTCAGATTTGGTCAATAGCTCAAACAAAATAAGAAAACAAAAATTACTTTTAGGTCTTATAACTCATTCTTACCAACCCATGACATTGGAAATTAAATGCACAAACACTGCGGTCTCTAACCATCTGTTCAATCAGTATGGCAGCTACAATAAAATAGTGCATGGTCACGAGAGCAGTGTGAATAGTGTTTAACAAGGGTGCACTTTTATAAAGGGGTCATTTTGATGGCTTTTAGAGGGGGACACTTCAGTTTCAAGAACTGTTTCCAGCCAGCAAGGATTAAACTGCCTGAAAAAAAAGTAACATAGGTAGATATATTGTGGTGCAGTCAGTTCAATGACATAGATGGATGTGATGAAGGTCAATGTGATTCACTCTTGATTAGAATGATTTAATCCAGGACAAAACCTATGTAACAGTTTCCCAAACGTGGTCCTCGGGACCCCAAGGGGTGCACGTTTTGGTTTTTGCCCTAGCACTACACAGCTGATTCAAATAATAAACTAATCATCCAGCTTTGGTCATTTGAAAAAACCAAAACGTTCAGAGTTTGGAAAACGCTGACCTATGGCAAATCAACAGGATCCAGCTCACTGACTTTGTTTGTATAGTAGGAAACATACCACATCCCACTCTATAGATTATTTTAGAATGTTGTAAATCAAAATCGTTATAGCCATAATTGTCATCGAAATAGTATTTAGTAACAAACTTAAACCTTCCATTTGGTTCATTCCGAGAGTATCCATTACCTCTCTATACTGGCTAAAGTTGGTATTCAACACACTTCCAGTATGCAAAGCTTATGAACTAACACTAACATAATTACCAGTGATGTATACAGAACATCTCAATATTATTTCAAGAGAACCCCCCCCCCAAAAAAGTGAGCGTGTTACCCCCTCCCTTACCCAGCCTGGTCTCAGACTAGACGTAACAAAGTAAATGTATATCCGGGACACTCAAATTAGTATGTTACGTTTGGTATGCTTACTTAAGACAAAAACTAAAGTAAGGTGGATGGGTGGGCGTATAACATGAATGTCTAGCAACCCAAAGGCTGCTAGTTTAAATCTCATCATGGACAACTTCTGAACTACTTACTACTTTTTAGCTACTTAGCATGTTAGCCTACCTCCTAAACTCTAACCCCTAGCCTAGCTAACATTAGACACCTAGCTAGAATTTGTAACATATCATACATTTTGCCAATTCGGAACATATTGTACGGGAGATGGAAATCCACAAATTAACACATACCATACGAAACGTAACATATCATACTATGTCATATCATACTGGGGCGGCAGGTCACCTAGTGGTTAGAGCGTTGGACTAGTAACCAAAAGGTTGCAAGATCGAATCCCCGAGCTGACAAGGTAAAAATCTGTCATTCTGCCCCTGAACAAGGCAGTTAACCCACTGTTCCTAGGCCGTCATTGAAAATAAGAATTTGTTTTTAACTGACTTGCCTAGTTAAATTAAAAGGTTAAAAAAAGTAAAATAAATGTAAAAAATTTTTTTTTTTTTTTTAAATCTGTGTCTCGATTGACATACAGAATAACACAAAATGCTCTGAGACTAGGTATGCTTCACTGCCTCTTTTCGCTTCTAGGGTTACAGGCTAAATGCTCTCATCTGCACAACTCTGAATTATGTATTCTCACTCTCCTTATTTAGAATGACAGTCTTAGTTTTTAGGTCACCACCCTTGCAAAACAGGAATGACACACCCAGAAGCATACTCTGAACCCAACAATACAAAGTATGATTTGGTAACAAAGAACAAAGGTATAAAAATCAATAAGATTATTTTGCTAGGTTTAACTACCATGTTATTACTTATTGTTTGCCAACATTGATATGTATTAATGTGCAGGACTACATATGTGGAGATACATTATTCACATCTTCAAATTTACTGGGCAGATAATAATCTTGTCTTCAGCATACCATGAGTGAGTCTATACGCTAGATAGGAACTACTACTACAGGCACATTTGAGGAACTTCCAATCTCCCTTGTATTGGATATTAAATTATGGGTCAACTATATACCCACAGGTAAGGCCTTAGTTAGCATCCTCAATCTATTTAGCCAGTAGTAGTGGTAGGTGTGGTAGAGTCCGACCGCTAATTGTAGAGGCCCTCCTCTTGGCCGCAGAGACAAATTTTGTATTGTTTGATTGTCATGAAAGCGGAGAGAAAATTTTACTGTTTTAAAGCTAGTTTCCTGCAATTCCACACATTTTATCATCGGGCTGAGAGAAAATTAAGTTTAAGTGATTTTTTGGTTGAAAGAGTGTGGCATTCCCATTCCTTTCATAATTTTTGCTTTATTGAAGAGAGAGTACAATTTGAAAGACCGGGTGAGTCAAAGGGGAGTGGGCAGGTTTCAAACCCACGCCAACTCCGGCATATACATGTGCCGCTGACAGAAAATGTGCAGTTTTAAAGCAAATTATCTGAAATTTTACCCATTTTGCCATGGCTTACAACATGTTCTTATGCTATTGGAGTTACTTCAAATCTAATTCCATGAAATGTTTTGAATTTTCCCTTACTATCTAGTTATTTTGGTGGTTGTTCTTAAATGGTCTTATTTAAAATATATAGCTCCATTATGTCATTTCTACATACTTTATATCTGGTTTAGTTGTTTATGTTTACACTGAAAACATTTTACCAACCCGAAAATGTTTAATCATATTTTTTGGAACGGTGGCAATGATTTAGCAGCGGTGAGCCACCGCTGCTAACACCGCTGCTAAATGAATATAGGAGAAACACTGTCCTGTGAGTGCAATTAGCTCTCAATATTAGGAGTTGAGAATTAGAGTTCACATCATTAGAAATAAGGTATTATCCTCTTATATTGTATGTCTAATTTAAAATTAAATTTAATCTTGTTGCTCGCAATATTGATAAAAACATTGAAATAAAATATATATTTTTATATTTCCATGAACACCCTGCAGTACCCCTGGTATTACTGTGATCACATTCTGTAATGTTTGTCTGTCTACAATGGCAGCAGCAAATTCTTTAAAAAGATGCAATATACAGAAATCACTCACAATTTCCTGGTTGCTAAAATTAAAATACTTTGCCTAATTTCAGTTTGTGACAAAACAAGCAATGTAGAGAATCATTGTACCATCTTAATTGTGAAATATCTTTCGAATAACCAAAAATATAGTATTTTCAGCTGTTTGAAGCTGGTGTACAAAAACAAAACTTAAGAACATTAAGCATAGAAATAGGGCACATTGAATGATCTGTTCTATGAGAATGACAGCTCTATAACTAACATTTCTATGTGAATTTGCTCAGGTCACCAAAAAAGTTACACATTGCAGCTTTAATTGGCATAAGACACATTAACAAAGTAACTTGTAACAATAACTTGTGCCTTCCAGCAAATCGGTTTTCATTTGAAAAGAACTATTGTGAAAGTTTGAGGGTTGTATAAAGAGTCCCATCAGAACGCAAGCTTAAATGATTTCTTAATATCCCTCAATAAGACATACATAGAGTAAACAAACTATTAATGGAGATATTTGATCGGTACGGTTTTGTTAAATGGCAGTGCTAAATTACTTCCCCCCCCCCACTCAAATTAGGCACCAAGATCTCATTTGTTAAGCCTTTTTGAAAATATTGGACAAATAAGGCACTTGCAGTCCTAACCAGCTCAAACAGGTATAAACTGTATTACTGTTAACTAATAAAAAAAATACCCCCCAGGGTTTTCAACAAAACAGACAACTGCTGTCTGTTGACAGGTGAAAGTGTCTCACATAGGGGACAGGGGCTTCAGTCCTGCAGGAGAAAGTTGTACTTCCCAAAGTCAAACTCGTCCGGCATGATGAGCTTGTCTTCACGGGCCTTGGCCAGCTTCCGCCGCAGGAATTCCCGCCTCTCCTGCCATTCCACCAGTTCCTCAACACTGTGGGCGTAGTCACAGCTCACCCCCTCGGGACAGCCACTCTCCAGCCTGTCAATCACATTGATCTATATTATACATACGTCAATCACTGTGCACCGATAAAATTTGATAGGAACAAATAGGACAAGGGTGTGGTAAGTGAACCCTGCCATATCCCAGTTGTTTTCTGTGTGCATATACAGAGCATCTCTTGATGGGTAATGAGAAAGGAACTACAGTATTGAGACCCAGTACTGTGACTCTGGGCGAGTGTTACCTGGGACAAAGGGCGAGGCGGCGTCCAGGGAAGCGGTATGTCCAGGTGAGGCTCTCGTCCTCTCCCTCGCAGCTGAATACACGGTCCTTGTGTTTCTCTGAGGAGATGTGCTGCTGCCACTGGCGCTCACTGTTACTATGCTTCCCACACAGACGACAGTGGAAGCCGCTCTAGAATACACACGCACAGTAAAACTGTTGTTTTCATAGTGTTTATGAATGCGTAACGTACTGACAGACATACGCATACATTGCATGAAGATGCACGCACACACTATCAAAATGTAGTCCTTCTTGATAATGGTAGATAGCTTTTACAAATGAGAAAGGTGAATGTATTGTTTGCGTTCTACATCCAACAAACAGGTTTTGTGAGTAAGTGCCTTCACTCACCATTGGCTCGGCATAGTCGGTTGGCATGACAATTTGCTTCTCCTCTATGTGTTGGGTGATCAGGGTGTCATCCGCCGGACGGTTTTGATTCGTCATTGTAAGCCACATCTCGTACATCTGCTGCATATCCTTCACTTCAGGAACAGGTTCAAAGAAGAACGTAAGTAACAATACTAATGATTATACATTGATGTACGCTGACTTGGTGAGCGAGTGCATCGGAGATGTCGTACCCACTGTGACTATTAAAACCATTCCTAACTAGAAACCGTGGATTGATGGCAGCATTCGCGCAAAACTGAAAGCGCGAACCACCGCTTTTAATCATGGCAAGGCGACTGGAAACATGACCGAATACAAACAGTGCAGCTATTCCCTCCGCAAGGCAATCAAACAAGCAAAGCGTCAGTATAGAGACAAAGTAGAGTCGCAATTCAACGGCTCAGACACGAGACGTATGTGGCAGGGTCTACAGTCAATCACGGATTACAAAAAGAAAACCAGCCCTGTCGCGAACATCGGCGTCTTGCTCCCAGACAAATTAAACAACTTCTTTGTTTCGCTTTGAGGACAATACAGTGCCACTGACACGGCCCGCTACTAAAGCCTGTGGGCTCTCCTTTTCCGTGGCCAACGTGAGCAAGACATTTTAAACGTGTTAACCCTCGCAAGACTGCTGGCCCATGCGCAGACCAGGAGGCTGGTGTGTTTACGGACATATTCAATCAATCCACATCCCAGTCTGCTGTCCCCACATGCTTCAAGATGGCCACCATTGTTCCTGTTCCCAAGAAAGCTACGGTAACTGAACTAAATGACTATCGCCCCATTGCACTCACTTCTGTCATCATGAAGTGCTTTGAGAGACTAGTCAAGGATCATATCACCTCCACCCTACCTGATACCCTAGACCCACTCCAATTTGCTTACCGCCCCAATAGATCCACTGACGATGCAATCGCAAATCACACTGCCCTATCCCATCTGGACAAGAGGAATACCTATGTAAGAATGCTGTTCATTGACTACAGCTCAGCATTTAACACCATAGTACCCTTCAAACTCGCCATTAAGTATGAGATCCTGGGTCTCGACCCCACCCTGTGGAACTGCGTCCTGGACTTTGACGGGCCGCCCCCAGGTCGTGAAGGTAGGAAACAACATCTCCACCCCGCTGATCCTCAACACTGGGCCCCACAAGGGTACGTTCTCAGCCCTCTCCTGTACTCCCTGTTCACCCATGACTGCGTGGCCATGCACGCTTCCAACTCAATCATCAAGTTCAGACAACACTACAGTGGTAGGCTTGATTACCAACAACGACGAGACGGCCTACAGAAGGAGGTGAGGGCCCTCGGAGTGTGGTGTCAGGAAAATAACCTCACACTCAACGTCAACAAAACAAGAGATGATCGTGGACTACAGGAAACAGCAGAGGGAGCACCCCCCCCATCCACATCGACGGGACAGTAGTGGAGAAGGTGGAAAGTTCCTCGGCGTACACATCACGGACAAACTGAAATGGTCCACCCACAGACAGCGTGGGGACGAAAGCGCAACAGCGCCTCTTCAACCTCAGGAGGCTGAAGAAATGTGGCTTGTCACCTAAAACACTCAAAAGGTCAGTATAGGTGCATCAAAGCTGGGACCGAGACTGAAAAACAGCTTCTATCTCAAGGCCATCAGACTGTTAAACAGACATTACTAACAGAGGCTGCTGCCAACATACAGACTCAAATCTCTGGCCACTTTAATAAATGGACTTCATAAAGGTATCACTAGTCACTTTAATAATGCTTATATCCTACATTACTCATCTCATATGTATATACTATACCATCTACTGCATCTTGCCTATGCCGCACAGCCATCGCTCATCCATATATTTATATGTACACATTCTTATTCATCCCTTTACATTTGTGTGTGTATAAGGTAGTTGTTGTGAATTTGTTAGATTACTTGTTAGATATTACTGCATTGTCGGAACTAGAAGCACAAGCATTTCGCTACACTCGCATTAACATCTGCTAACCATGTGTATGTGACCAATAAAATTTGAGGTAATGTGTACTAGTGGGGATAATAGGCATCTGAACCAATCCTGCTCATAGATCAACGTAAACAAAGGCGATAATGTGGAACAAAAGGTTTAATGGATAATGAAAATATAGTGTAAACTTACAGCCATTGTTCTTCATATAAGTCCATACTTGCTTCTCCTCTTCACTGTGGGCAAAGGCACAGTTCCCAATGTAGTGGCACTTCTTCTGCTTCACCACATGGGCACATATCTGTGTGGATGTTTGTGGAAACAAGTTTGCAGTGTCAATGATTAAGTATTAAATTCAACTGACCAATATATATCGTTACCCATGATTACACTAACATAATAGTTCATTACAAATTAAATAGACACAATGATAATATGCTTGGTTGAGTCTATCAAAAATCATTTCTAGCAGATCGTGTATGAGAAGTAGCAGGGGGAAGCACACACGTCATACTGCTGGGGGTAGGTCTTGGCAAAAGGCAACGTCCGCACCATCACCCACTTCTTTCCCTCGAAGAACTTCACCAACAGCACCCGGCGCTCCTTCGTCCAACTACAGGGAGAGAGATGTGAGAGTTATGGTGGACTTTCCAGAAAGATACTATCCTAAATTACATAGGGCTTCGCTGTAAACGCTTCATACACCTTGGTTTGTGTCCACGAGATGAACAGTCTCTTTTGTTATTCAAAAAACCGACCACAGACATCTCAGACTACACATCTAACATACATTGGCCATTTGATAGACAATAGTGAATAACAGTGGTCAGTCATATAGAATTGTTGCATACTACAGTGAAGCACTGGCCTCCATCTGGCTAGGGATGCTAGGTAGGGTGCAGCCTCACCTGTGCCTGGCCTTGGCTGTACAGTACTTAAGAGCTTTGTCCGGCTCGCTGACCAGCCCGTCCCTCCAGCACTGACCACAAACAAACTTCCTCTTCAGGTTCAAGCTATAGCCTCCTCCCCCACCTCCACCACTTGAGGATGAAGATGGTGGTGGCATGTACACCGGCTATAGTCAACGAGTCACAGGGACAAAAACAGAGAGGCAAAAGGTAGAGAGAATCAGACAAACTACACAAGAGCCGTTGCCTCACCATATTATGAGATGTAGCATAGCAGGGATATTATACCTTGGGTTTGTGTGTGTTCTGCTCCTGTTTATGCCAGTGTCGCTTGGATTCCTGAACAATTTCTTCATGAGTGATGCCTATAGTACAGGAACATACACAGAAAAGTGATGCCTAGTCGAGCCTAGGCATCACTTTTTACAGACAGTATTTACAAACATTGTTTATCAACTGTGACAAGATTGAACGGCAGTGTCTACTGACACCTACTGGACTTTGTTGAAATTTTCTTCACTTTTAGTATAGAAACTAACATTTACAAATAAAGATGTTTTATTGTAGATCGGCCTCTACATTTAAAAATGTTTTCACATTTATTAGACAGGAATAAATATGGCTCTCTGTGTCTGAGACCAAGTACAATGTTCATGAGTGTGTGTGCATCAATCTGACTGTACCAGAGTCTTTCTGCAGCCTCCAACATTTGAGCTCTATGACAGAGTGGGCAAAGGAGCAGCTGTCCTCTCGCTGGCAGCCGTAGCGCTGGGCATGGCGGCACACGTCCAACTGGCACTGGGTGTACAGCGGGCGGATCTTAGTGTAGTGCACACTGCTGGACCTCACCGCATGCACCAGGCACCTGCAGGGCACAGAGGGGGGGAGAGTGAGGGTTTGTGTGTGTGTGTGTGTGTGTGTGTGAGGGAGGGAGGGGACCAAACATGACTCACTTGTTTTTGTCGAATGGGTGTCGGGCGCAGGGGTTGGAGCAGGTGGACGGCACCTCCTTACTGTGCTTACTGATGATCCTGGGCTTACTGTCATAGCACTCCTGAGTAGAGAGAAAGGGGGGAGAGAATGAGGGGGAAAGTTGAGGTAAACAGAGACAAGAAGTAGGGGGGAGCATGAGTAAGGTTGAACGGCATGTTTTAGAGGTCTGCGCGGGACAGATTTTTTCCATCCCATTTTTATTGCACCTCATCTCACGTTGGTTGAGCGCCCTCCACTTCTTTCCATTATCAACATCTATTTATACACACTGTAGTAAGCTACAGTCTAATCATATTTAAGTTAACTGCCACGTGATTCTCCGCCCATGTAGGCAGCCTACTCTATTTCAATGAGACCACACATACTAGGCACACTTGAACTCTCACTCCCAAATAGGAGAGGTGAGGTAGGCTACTGAAGTTGAAGCAGAGTGTGAATAATGAAAAAATATGTGCTTTTAAGCATACAAAGCAGAAAGACAACCGTTTCCAAATAATCTGCGGGACAACAAAAAATACTTTCATCCCAAAGTCGTCTGTCTGACTGCACGATCCCGCCCGCAGCATGAAAAATGACGACCGCTCTGCAACGATCTCTGTCGGGACTCGCAGCCCTCGACCATGTTTCACTGGTCAAGCTTGGACATATGGAGGTGTGTCTGTGTAAGGGCACACGTGCGTGTGTGTGTGTGTGTGTGTCCTACCTCACAGAGGTACATGAACATGCCGTTGTGGAGCTGCAGCAGGCATGTGATGCTGAGTGTGGGCCTGTCATTGTTGGGGCTCTGCGAGTCAAACAGCAGCTCTCTGTTCAGGGCTCCCTTCCTCTCCAGGGTCCACACATCTACCTCCTCCTGGCAGTAGGCAAACGTACAGCCCTCCCTGTACTTACACTTCTGAGTCTCCAGCACCTCTGCACAGAGGGAAGGAACTTCGATTACTACATATACAAACTGAGACCAACGCTAACCTTTAGGACCTTTTTTCCACAGATTAAAACTGGGTAATTTGACCTATGACACACACACAGATTATCTTCATCTAAACAGAGCCTCTTTCCCACATCAGTGACTGTTGTTTTCCGTACCCTTGCAGAGCATAAACGCCCCAGTAAAATTGTGCGTGGGGCGGGGTCGCACCCTGTTCCAGACAGGGTGCTCTGAAGCCCTGATCCTGCACAGAAGAATGTCCCGCTTACAACGGTGGGCCAATTCTGCCTGGTGCTGGTAGTCCAGGACCCCTGGACCTGAGAGACAGAGAAAGGGAGGGAGGAGAGAGTGATATACAGGTAAAGGGGTAAAGAGGGTTAGAGAGACAGAGAGAAAGGGGAGTTAAGGGGGGACATAGAATGATAACAATAGAGAGGTGAACCTCAGTGCTATGATGCCCTTGAAACTGTCAGTCTTATTAGTTAGAAGTAGGGGGCCTCCCGAGTGACGCAGCGGTCTAAGGCTTCACTACAGACTAGAGGCTTCACTACAGACCTGGGTTCGATCCCAGACTGTGTTGCAGCCGGCCGCAACCGGGAGACCCGTGAGGCGGTGCATAATTGGCCCAGCATTGTCTGGGTTAGGAGAGGGTTTGGCCGGCCAGGATCTCCTTGTCCCATTGCGCTCTAGCGACTCGTGGCGGGCCGGGCGCAAGCACGCTGACTTCGGTCGCCAGCTGTACAGTGTTTCCTCCGACACATTGGTGCGGCTGGCTTCCGGGTTAAGCGAACAGTGTGTCAAAAAGCAGCGTGGCTTGGCGGGGTCGTGTTTGGGAGGACGCATGGCTCTCGACCTTCACCTCTCGAGTCCGTACGGGAGTTGCAGCGATGGGACAAGACTAATTACCAATTGGGGAGAAAAAGTACACAACAAAAAACTAACAAAAAAATTACATTAAGTAGTAAACTGGGGGAAGGACACTGTCTGAGAGCAAGTTAATCATGTCCACTACTGTACCTTTCCAGCTGTAGCACGTGGCACAGGCCTGCATGAAGTCATGGGTGGCTGCTACGGGGTTCTTGATCAGCTGAGAGAGCTTGGAGGAGACCTGGCAATTCTTTACCACCTACATCGCCATGGTAATAGAAATTAATTTAGGTTAATATGTCAAGGCAAAACTAGCATGACGCTGTAAAAGGTGAACTCCAACTACAAAGTTGTATGTGACCTAAACGTTGCATAATAAATGTTTTAATTTAAATGTACACAATGTACGGGAGGGAGTCCAACAAATTCTGCTGACAGAAATAAATGGCTTACTGTGTGGTTGGACTTCTTGGGCGAACATGTTGCAGAGAGAACATTGTAGGAGATTCTTGCACCTTAAGATAGCGTGAGAACAAAAAACAATCAATTATAACATCTACATTAGGTTCATAACTTTCTTGGTGTTAAACATTAAAAGAAAAATTAACCATATATACATTGCTATAAGCTAACAAGACATTATCACCCTCAATCGACTCACCAGGCAGGTTGAACTCAGAGAGGGAGTCCAGCCCCCCTCCCCCCACCACCACTGGTTTGGCTGCTATTGCGCCCCCAAGTGGGTAGAAACTGTCCAGGGCATCTAAGGCATCAAGTGAATAGAGTGCTGTTGTGGGAGACGGGGCATCCCCACCACCAAGGCCTGAAAGGGTGTCCAGGTTGTTTAAAGTATCTAGAGAGTCTAGTGCATCAAGGCCATCTAAAGAGTTCAGCGCACCTAGGGCATCCCCCCCACCCATGCCTGGGAAGGTGTCCAGAGAGTTGAGCTGGCTGATGGCTGAGTTGAAAAAGGCTGGGGGGAGCCGTGGCGAGGGGGCGGGCAGGCCTGAGGGAAACGGGAGCTGGATGGGGACACAAGCTAAGCTGGGGAGGATGATGGGAAAGGCACGTTGAGGGGGAATCTGAATGAGAACGAGAGGGAGAATGAGAAGTTGCATTGACAGATTCAGGGAAGCTATATCTGAATACTACGTCAACCAGTAGACAAACTCACACAGTCCAGCAGGCTGTCTAGATCATCTCCCATCAGCTCACTGTCACCCAGGTGCTCTGACTCAGGCACAGAGAAGGGCAACCCCCGAGGGCATTGGACAGGGCTACCCAGAAGTTTGGAGTAGACCAGAGGACCAGAGGGAGAGGATTCATCACTAACTGGGATAGCGGCAGATAGAGGCTTGCAGGAGAAACCAACTGAAAGACAGGATGAGGGAACAGGTGAGTTTAATTTTCTAGAAGAAATCTTCTTTGATAGTCTTTACATTACAATGTGATAGGTAATTCAACATTTCTGGTCAGGAGAATTACTACCTGATGAGATGTCACTTAAGGAATCCAGACCACTGCCATACATCTTGAGGTGAAAAGAGAAAGACAACAGCTTCTGATTAAGTGACAATAAATCAACAGGTAAACCAAAGTACATTCCAAATCTCAACCAGTTTAAGTGGCAATATGTACGTTTTTGGGCAGCCCGACTAAATTCACATAGAAATGTGGTTATAGATCTATCATTCTACTTGAAAGCAAGTCTAAAAAGCGATAGATCTTTTCTATGTGCTCTATTTTTCTGCTTCCCGTTCTTATGTTTTGTTTTTGTGTCTTTTACTTTCGGTTTTGTACACCAGCTTCAAACAGCTGAAAAGTTTTTTTGGTTATGGAAAATATATTTCAGAGCGGTTTAGATGGTACAATGATTCTCTAAACTATACTAGCTTATAATTACCTTATAATTACGCAAACTATTAGTTTTAGCAACCAGGAAATGGCAGAGCGATTTCTGCATAGTGCAACCTTAAAAGTGTAATGGTGAAAGTTGTTATACTTGCCTCTCCTGCAAAAGGAACTGTGTTCCCATTACTTTGCTCAGATGTGGCCGACTCCTGCAAAGGAAACAAATATTAACTCCATAAAGAGGCAACAAAGAAAATGTCAAACTTAATGACTTCAATTGTTATGAATCCAAATTGAGATTTAAACCAGGGCAGATTTGATCAGAGAATGGCAGATTGAGAACAATTGAATCCAAGCCACTAATCATGGAAGGTAAGTTGCCATGCTGTTTGAATCTAGACCTTCTGCTTTGGAAACGGATTCTCACCTGTGTGCTAACATAGGCTTTGCGTATCTTCAGTCCCAGTTTGTTAGCTAGCTCCTGTGCCAACTCATACACATGTTTGTCCTATGAAGAGTACAATAGAATAATTAAAAAAATTGACATTTTAATAAGCTTTTTATTAAATTAATTACAAACACTTATTCTGAGCTACATGATACTTCAAAAGTACGGTGTGAGGTCTCCCCCCATCTTCTCACATTCTTTTGAAAAACATCAAAAGGTAATCGAAGGAGAGGAGAAGTAAATGTGGAAACAAATCCGCTTGTATGAAATGAAACTCTCCTTCTCCACTAGCGGATCATCATGAGGAATCCCAAATTATATATGTCAAGTGGTAAAAATAAATGTTGCTAGTTGTGCTAGACATTTTATAGATAAAAACAATATGCTACTTAACCTTTTAAAGGTGTGCATGCTTTTCTACTCCAAGAAAACAGTCTCTGATGTGAAGCGGTAATTCATAATGTTACTCACGTTAGGCGTAGTGAGCAGGCAGCCCGTGCTGCAGTTGTAGGCCTCTCTGAAACGGCCCAGCTCCCGCAGGCATAGAGCCTTCCCGTAGAGTGCCCTGCAACTGTCTTTGCACAGCGCCAGCGCACTGTCACAGTCCTGCAGACCCTGCTCATACTCCCCCTGAGAGAGATGGAGAGAAAGAGATGACAGGTAACGTGTGAGTTCTGCCACAGAGTGAAAGACTAAGGCCATACAGTGGTTAATACAGGCTAATGAGAATGGGGTAATGATAGATGATACAGGCTCTGTAACTTCAAGGGGAAGTTGAGGAAGTGTGGCATGATGCCAAAAGTTCAATGAGGCTGAAACACATGTTGCACATGATGCAATGAAACAATGTGATGCAACAACACAAAATACTGAAATAGAGAGAGTGCAATGGGTATTCACCATTGGTTCAATATTTGCCCACTACAGCACATTTGCTATTAAATATTAGATTTAAGAGACGACTTCATACCTTTTGTATACAGAATCGTGAACCTCATTCAATCATCCATATTGTGGATCAAAGATGTATAATCCTGGTGACACACCACTGACTCACCATGCTGTGGTAGGCTGCTGCCCTGTTGAAATACAGACTCTCCAGCAGGGCTGAGGGGATTTCTAGAGACTCAGCCTGGGCATAGTGGGCCACGTTAACACCCTCACTGAAGTCCTTTATGGCCTGCTGCCACTCACCCTCCCTGAACATTGCATTTCCCTCATCCAGCAGGTTACACACCAACTTGGTCAGAAACCCCTGGAGGGACATGCAGGGAGGAGGAGAGGAATATGACATGAGAGTGAGATAAAGACAGCACACAGGAAAAGCCATAAAGGACATGGACTTGTCTAATCAGTATTATGGCTGGTTTTGGTACTTTTTTCCCATGGACCAAATGTGAAAAGGAGAAAATCGTTGCAAAGGGCACGCTGCATGACTGTGAGCACACAACATGTTCTTTGGAACAGTATAGGGGGTGTAGACATGCCTAGACTAAGGTCAAGAGAGAAGACAGTCATCACATTCATTAATCCCTACCTTATAGCCTTCAGGCTTTGGATAAGGCAAAGAAGACCTAGGACACAGAGGAAAAGATAACCTATCAATACAAGTGAACTAGTGCCGTATGGTCGTTTGTGGGTATAGGATGAATGACTAGTAAGAGAGCAACTTGCTACAATTTAGTTGACAACTTGTGGGGATTGCACGGAAAATGTTTATTTCTCACTGTATGAATCCCAGGGCGTTCTGAATGCCCTCCTGGCGCTTTTGACGGTCCAAGTCCATCTCTGCACACTGTAAAAAGAGAAAGGCCCATATCAACATAATTTTGACGTCTACTATCGAATTAACGTTAGCTAGCCAGAATAAATAAACTAGGTTCAAGAGCTCGTGCGAAGTATACAGCAACGAGAAAATAATACTTGGCCAGTTTAGCCAAATATTTGTTTTGTTTAGCTAACGTTAGCTAGATAAATAGTTAACCATGCCCCAAGTTTTCATGCTAGCTAGCTAACATTAGCTGGGCACGATTCGAGGAAGTTACAACCCACCTGGTGATAAAACACATAAATCGACGTTTACTGCTGTGGACAGAGGAAAATCTCGGCACAGAGAATTTAGAGCTGTACAGCTACCAGCCATCCAGTGCAAGGGTATTTTTGCATGGACAGTTTACATGTGAGTTTCACTTCCAATTCCTCAGCTGAACAGTGCACTCCCTCCCCCCTAGCTTGTTTTTGAGTTGCTTGGCTGCCACAAGGTCCTAGTGAGATTATTTCTAGGGTAGGGTGAGGTGTGCTGTGAATAAAATGTTTCATGTTTAGACATGTCATAAGGAAGTAATCAATTATACGCGAAATTAAAAAGTTTGCGTTTGTATTTTATTTGAGAAATTAATCTAGCTAGGATAGCTTTCACTTTTTTGTGTGTTGATTCTCTTTGTAGTTCTGGCGCGAAGGCCAGCAGATGGCGATATTGAGTAGTTTCATCTCATCTTACCTCTTGAAGCAAGACATTTTTATTATTTCTAGCGCAATACCAGCAAAGATCTTAGCAAATTTTATTGGTCACGTACACATGGTTAGCAGATGTTAATGCAAGTGTAGGGAAATGCTTGTGCTTCTAGTTCTGACAGTGCAGTAATATCTAACAAGTAATCTAACAAATTCACAACGACTACCTTATACACACAAATGTAAAGGGATGAATAAGAATATGTACATATAAATATGTGGATGACCGATGGCCTTGCGGGATAGGCGAGATGCAGTAGATGGTATAGAATACAGTATATACATATGAGATGAGTAATGTAGGATATGTAGACATGATTAAAGTGGCGTTATTTAATTTATCAATTTATTAAAGTGGCCAGAGATTTGAGTCTGTATGTTGGCAGCAGCCACTCTGTTAGTGATGGCTGTTTAACAGTCTGATGGCCTTGAGATAGGAGCTGTTTTTCGGTCTCTTGGTCCCACCTTTGATGCACCTGCACTGACCTCGCCTTCTGGATGATAGCGGGGTGAACAGGCAGTGGCTCGGGTGGTTGTTGTCCTTGATGATCTTTTTGGCCTTCCTGTGACATTGGGTGCTGTAGGTGTCCTGGAGGGCAGGTAGTTTTCCCCCGGTGAGGCGTTGTGCAGACCGCACTACCCTCTGGAGAGCCTTGCGGTTGTGAGTCTGAGCAGTTGCCGTACCAGGTGGTGATACAGTCCGACAGGATGCTCTCGATTGTGTATTTGTAAAAGTTGGTGAGTGTTTTAGGTGACAAGACAAATTTCTTCAGCCTCCTGAGGTTGAAGAGGCGCTGTTGCGCCTTCTTCGCCACGCTGTCTGTGTGGGTGGACCATTTCAGTTTGTCCGTGATGTGTACGCCGAGGAACTTAAAACTTTCCACCTTCTCCACTACTGTCCCGTCGATGTGGATGGGGGGATGCTCCCTCTGCCCTTTCCTGAAGTCCACAATCATCTCCTTTGTTTTGTTGACATTGAGTGAGAGGTTATCTTTTTCCTGACACCACACTCCGAGGGCCCTCACCGTCTCGTCATTGTTGGTAATCAAGCCTACCACTGTAGTGTCGTCTGCAAACTTGATGATTGAGTTGGAGGCGTGCATGGCCACGCAGTCATCGATGAACAGGGAGTACAAGAGAGGACTGAGAACGCACCCTTGTGGGGCCCCAGTGTTGAGGATCAGCGTGGTGGAGAAGTTGTTTCCTACCCTCACCACCTGGGTGCGGCCCGTCAGAAAGTCCAGGACCCAGTTGCACAGGGTGGGGTCGAGACCCAGGATCTCAAGCTTAATGGCAAGTTTGGAGGGTACTATGGTGTTAAATGCTGAGCTGTAGTCAATGAACAGCATTCTTACATAGGTATTCCTCTTGTCCAGATGGGATGGAGCAGTGTGATGGCGATTGTGTCGTCTGTGGACCTATTGGGGCGGTAAGCAAATTGGAGTGGGTCTAGGGTATCAGGTAGGGTGGAGGTGTTATGATCCTTGATTAGTCTCTCAAAGCACTTCATGATGACAGAAGTGGGTGCAATGGGGCGATAGTCATTTAGTTCAGTTACCTTAGCTTTCTTGGGAGCAGGAACAATGGTGGCCATCTTGAAGCATGTGGGCACAGCAGACTGGGATAGGGATTGATTGAATATGTCCATAAACACACCAGCCAGCAGGTCTTCGCATGCTCTGAGGACGTGGCTAGGGATGCCTTCTGGGCCGGCAGCCTTGTGAGGGTTAAGATGTTCTACTCTCTGTGATACCAGTGTCTATGTGAAAACAACGCATTTCTACGTTTTATAGAAGACACCTTATTTAATTTTTATTATTATTATTATAATATAACAAATCAATACAAAAGTACACAGGGAACACAAGTATATATAAATAATATACAAAAGGACATTTAGGCTAGGGGGTACAATATGACATTACACAAGGACCTAAGGGACATACACACATTTGTAATTCTAACAGCTTTTTTGTTGGCAGAGTATTGTTGGCAGAGGATTTAATTGTCTTAAAATATAGGTAAATTAGTTTTTGCAAGGTAGTAAAATGTGGTGCTTTGTTTGTAAATTTACATTTGTGAATAATGAAATTAATAATGAAAAAAAGAAAAGAATAATGAATAATGAAAAGACAAAAGAATAATGAAATTAATTATATAAAATTGTTTCAACTTATTTATATTATTTCTATCATAAGAAAGTTTTATAGAAGACACATTAAAAAAAGTTCTACCCAATGACATCATCAAAAGTTAAAAACATTTACAAAACTGTAGCTAGGTGACCATCCAATTGGCGACACATTTTAATGCGAATATTTAAAAATCTACATAAAGAAAATATGCGTTTTCCCACCAGTGGTGTTTCCACCAAACTGACTTTTGCCGATAAAAATCTAATTTTCCACGTAAGTTTTCATGTACTGAATAAATAGCAAATGTGGCTACTCTGATCTCCACACATGCGCTCTAACCAACAGTTCACAGATACAGTGTGGGTAGGTTAGTTTACATGATACGATTTGTATGAATAAGCGCAAGAACGGCAGTCAAGCACCTATCATATGTCACCAGAAATAAGACCCTTGATATTTATTTATCTCAGACAGTTAGAAAAACTAAGGCTAGCTTTTTCAAACAGAAATGTGCATCCTGTAGCACTAATTCCAAAAAGTTTTGGGACACTGTAAAGTCCATGGAGAATAAGAGCACCTCCTCCCAGCTGCCCACTGCACTGAGGCTAGGAAACACTGTCACCACCGATAAATCTTTGGTAATCGATCATTTCAATAAGCATTTTTCTATGGCTGGCCATGCTCTCCACCTTGCTACCCCTACCCCGGCCAACAGCTCAGCACCCTCTGCAGCAACTTGCCCAAGCCCCCCCCCCCCCCCCCCCCCATTTCTCCTTCACCCAAATCCAGACAGCTGATGTTTTGAAAGAGCTGCAAAATATGGATCCCTACAAATCAGCTGGGCTAGACAACCTGGACCCTCTCTTTCTGAAAAATTATTTGCAGAAATGGTTGCAACCCCTATTACCCTGTGTTTCAATAAATACCTTGGTTACTTCATCCCAGTCTCCTCGTCTGCTCTTGGGTTCCCCTGTTCCACTCCGCGTAACACTTATCATTTTCCTTTTCTGTCTTTTACACCTATCTCGCCACCTCTTTCTTTATAATGCACAATAGATGTGCATTTAAGTAAAGATCGAACTTGTATTTATAATATTACAATTATATTTATAATGCATGTATTTATAACACTTGGATAATTAACTTCTAATTCCTCCATTCCAAGCAGGTTAAGACTAATTAAGAGGGACATCTCGCAATCCAATTATGTCCCCAGTGACTCGCGACGATCCTCGAAATTGGAAAAGTTCTGGCGTGGTTTATTCCCCTGGTATGGGGCATCGGAGAATGCACATGAGTTGGATAGACTAGGATATAATTTGGAATCCCTGGTAAATTTGACCACTGCAGGGTTTTCTATGATAAGACCAGAGTTGCAAGCCACTCGACTCATGGCAACACAAAATAGGGTGGCACTTGACATGTTGCTAACACGTGAAGGAGGGGTGTGTCAAATGATAGGAGATCACTGTTGTACATTCATACCACAGGGAGAGGACAATTTGACTATTGTAGTGGAACATTTGAAAGAGCTTAGTGGTGTTCTCGAAAGGGAACAGTGTTTAGTGTTTGGTGCTTGGGGAGCGACTATTTTCCACTGGTTCATCTATGGTCTAATATTACTGATTGCTCTGTTGCTAATTATCATTTGTGTGAAGAAACTATTTAATAAAGTGGTTGATGTTGTTCTTACTATGCTCTTGCTTGCAAATGAAGTAGGTGTAGATGAAGAATCTGAGATTGATGGACGACAATCAGGTGAACACAGTGACATATTCTCACTGGACAGTGTAGATAGAGAGGGTTCACAGTATATGAATGATTTCCCTGACCTATTCCCTATTCCTGACTATATCTCTGATAGTGGGAAACCCAATTTTGAGCATGAGAACTTAGAGGGATGACTGTCCTATATGTTGTGATGAGGCCTGTGTTTAGACACTGGTTCTCCTGTAATTTAGGGAGCATTTATATGTTCTGTTATTTTTTATTTTACTCAACAAATGTATTATTCTGTGTGATTAAACATGTGCAAGTCTGTCTTGTGGTATAAAGGTTGTAAACTTAGTTTCTGAAGGGATTTGAATCCTTATTATCTTTAAATTTTGAATATGTATTATTTTTTTTTTTTCATATACTCTGCAACTACTGTTAGTAAGGTACCATGTTACTGTTCTGATTCTTCAGAAGGGACGGAGTCCCTTGAGAGGGGAATGTTGGGGATGAATCAGAATTAGTTGGGTAACATAGATAAGATGTTATTTTCATCATATGCTTGTGAGATACTTGTCATTAGAATGGTTCCCTTTGGACTATAGGGTTGGCAGTTGCAGTTATCACTTCTCAGCTAGGGCTTAGTCACTTGGGGCCCAGAGAGGGGAGAGGTCAGGCTTGTCTTCATATGTCAATGTATCTGTTAAACCATGTGGTGCTATGTAGAATATCAGAAGGGGAGGAGGACAGAATGGAACATTGTTTTCTTATGGAAATGTGTCTATAACTATTCCTAAACCATGTGAAGGGATGGCGTGATTAATGGGGAACCAGTTAGTTATCTCATACAATGTCTGTACGCCAGTCACTCCCTCCTTTTCTCATTGGGGGGAGGAGTATGGCAGTGTCTGGAACCATTGTATGTCCCCTCTGAGGTTGCCCTTATCTTGACCTAGTATATGACCTAAGAGGCTCACTGTCTTCAGTAAGTTTGTCCAGGTTTGGGTATATTTGAGATGGGAGTATCTAGAATTGACAATTGATATATGCCATTGGATGAGGTAATGTTTTGGTACTCTGTGAATTACCAAGAATGAGATTAGAACCTTGTTTAGGAGACCAAACTGAACGATCATTTATAGTGAATGCTGTCTAGCTATGGGATACTCCTCTCTCAAGTAAAAGTCTTTCTTTGTGAAGAAGTTCCTATTATCTGGGGTTTGTCATGTCGACTAGGGGTGGATCTTTGCTATAAAAGATCTCAGTTGCCATTATGTTGGCCACTCTCAACTTTTCATTACAGATACTGAAATGTTGAAAGTCAAATGCTATTGCAAAAGCTTAATTATTATTAAAGGTGAAGTTTAAGTATAACTCTGACTGGTGTGTGGTTTGCTCTCTCATCATTTGGTAATACAGGAAATTGCCACGACACTGGTACGGCAATTGCTCGGCCTCTGACCGCAAGGCACTACAGAGGGTAGTGCGTACGGCCCAGTACATCACTAGGCTGCCTGCCATCCAGGACCTCTACACCAGGTGGTGTCAGAGGAAGGCCCTAAAAAATGTCAAAGACCCCAGCCACCCTAGTCATAGACTGTTCTCTCTACTACTGCATGGCAAGCAGTACCGAAGTGCCAAATCTAGGACAAAAAGGCTTCTCAACAGTTTTTACCCCCAAGCCATAAGACTCCTGAACAGGTAATCAAATGGCTACCCGGACTATTTGCATTGTGTGCCCCCCCAACCCCTATTTTTACGCTACTACTACTCTCTGTTCATCATATATGCATAGTCACTTTAACCATATCTACATGTACATACTACCTCAATCAGCCTGACTAACCGGTGTCTGTATGTAGCCTCACTACTTTTATAGCCTCGCTACTGTATATAGCCTGTCTTTTTACTGTTGTTTTATTTCTTCACTTACCTATTGTTCCCCTAATACCTTTTTTGCACTATTGGTTAGAGCCTGTAAGTAAGGATACTGTTGTATTCGGCGCACGTGACAAATGAAGTTAGATTTTATTTTGATTTGATGGATGAGGATGGGGGCAGTAGTGAGTCACTGCTTTAGATCCCCAAAAGCCTTGTCCGCTGCTGGAGACCATGTGAACGGTACCTTGGGATAGGTGAGTGCAGAGAGGGGGGCCGCCAGGTTGCTGTAGCCCCGAATGAAACGGAGGTAGAAATTAGCAAACTCCAGAAACCGTTGTAGTTGCACTCTGGACATGGGCTGGGGCCAAGCCACCACCACTCTCACCTTTTCCAGATCCATCTGAACATTCCCTTCAGTGATGATGTATCCCAGAAAGGAGATAGTGAAGCAGTGAAACTCGCACGTCTCAGCTTTTACAAACAACTGAATTTCCAGGAGGCGCTGAAAGACCTGTCGAACATGGAGAATGTGTTCCTGGGCAGAACAAGAGAAAACCAGAATGTCGTTGAGGTAGACAAAAACAAAACGATTCAACATGTCCCGGAGCACATCGTTGACCAGGAAAACAGCGGGCGCGTTTGGTGAGTCCACTGGTAGTGTTGAAAGCCATCTTCCACTCATCTCCTTCGCGTATCCGCACAAGGTGGTAGGCATTCCGAAGGTCTAGTTTGGAAAAGATGGTAGCCCCGTGGAGAGGTTCGAAAGCCGAGGAGAGACGTGGTAGAGGGTACCGATTTTTGATCATTATGTCATTGAGGCCCCGGTAATCAACGCATGGACGCGGGGTCTTGTCCTTCTTCCACACAAAGAATAATCCTGCGCCAGCAGGAGAGGCAGAAGGACAAACGCTCCCAACAGCAAGTGAGTCCTCAATGTACTCCTCCGTGGCCTTGGTCTCAAGACCAGACAGGGAATATAGCCAGCCTCGAGGCGGTGTGGTGCCCGGGAGGAGGTCAATAGCACAATTGTGAGGAAGGGAGGTAGCACGAGCCTTGCTGAAAACCTCCAGGAGGTCATGGTACTCTGCGGGAATGGCAGAGAGATCCGAGACTGTACTCAACCCTGGAGGCAGACGTTCCGGGGAAGGCTACGCCGCCTTCAGGCAATGTGAATGGCAGAACGGGGTCCAGCCCAGGATTGAACCTGTGGTCTAGTCAATATCAGGGTTGTGCTTCTGGAGCCAAGAAAATCCCAAAACAATAGGGATGTGGGGAGACTCAATGAGAAGCTGTATTGACTCACTGTGGTTTCCAGATACCCGCATATTAATGGGGATACTTAGTTCCGATTCCAGGGTAGCATCCATGAAACTCTCATCTGCCCCAGGGTCAAAGAGTACCCGGAGAGACTTAGACTGGTCTCCCCATAGCAAGATCACTTAAAAAGTTTAGGTAATGGGAATTCGAGGTTCCCCAGTCAGGCTCACCAGTGTACTTGTACCTACTAAGGATTAAGGTCTCTTCACTGGGCAAGTTGCTATGTAATGCCCTACAGCACCACAATACAGACAACTATTGGAGCTTAGCCTGCGTGAACGTTCCCTAGGTGATAATCTAGCTCTTCCCAGTTGCATAGGTTACAGTGTATCTGACTCACCCGTTGTCGATGATTCTCGAGGCAGCTTGAATAGCCTCGGATCCTCTCAGGAAAACAGCCTTTGGGGACTTTCGGATTCCTTCGGAGGTGAGCGAGCCGCAGCGGATGGACGAGTGTGACCTAAGCCAGACCTCCTCTCACTCCTGCATTCCCGTAGATGTCCATCAATCCTAATGTTGAGGGCAATGAGGGAATTGAGGTCCACCGGTAACTCCCGAGCAGCTAGCTCATCTTTTAGCACCTCTGATAATCCGTGAAGGAAGGTATCAAATAAGGATTCCGGATTCCAGGCACTCTCGGCGGCCAACATGCAAAAGTCTACAGCGTAGTCTGCCACACTACGGGAGTCTTGATGTAAATCAAATGTAAACCACCTCTCTCCCGGATACCGGAGAATTGAAAACCTTCCTCACCTCTGCCATGAAGTCTTCCAGATCACGACAAATAGAGGATTGTTGCTCCCAAACTGCCGTAACCCAGGAGAGCGCCCTTCCCGACATTAGCGTAATAATATACGCTACCAATCCAAAGGGAACGAAGATGGCTGCAGCTCAAAAATGAGGGAGCACTGAGAAGGAAAATCCTGGCAGGTTCCAGGATCCCCAAAATATCACTCCGGAGGAGGTAAGCAGGGGTCTCGAGGAGCCGGGGTAGGCTGTACAAACCCACCACTAATAGTAAAAAGGTTACTGTGTGGTTGGGGGGGGGGGGGGTCTCAGAGGTGGCGGGCTGTCTATGAGCTAACTCCCTGATTTGCTCCATAATAGCCTTGAACCCTTGGTCGTGACATTCCGTCGGGGAACAAAGCCCTTCCAAAAGGTCCAGCAGTAGCTCCTCATGCCTCCCAGTGGTGGCTCCCTGCAGGGCGACAGCGTGGCGGAGCTGGTCCAAGTCTGCTGGGTCTGTCATGGCCAGTTCGTACTATAAGGGCACAGGGCGAGACCCAGATGCAGAAACGAGAGGCATATGGTTAGAGTCTCTGATATTTAGGGGCAGGCAAGAGAATGGTTGTGGACAGGCAAAAGATCATAAACAAGGTCAGAGTCCAGGAGTAACAGATTGGCAGGCAGTTGAGGTCAGGGCAGACAGTATGGTCAGGCAGGCGGGTTCAGAGTCAAAACAGGCAAGAGCCAAAATCGGGAGAACTAGCAAAATAGCGATAAGAAAAAGACGGCGCATGGTAAACCACACTGGTTGACTTGACAAGACGACCTGGCAACAGACAAACAGGGAACACCGGAATAAATACCCAGGGACTAATGGGGAAAACGGGTGGATGGAGACAATCACAAAGACATATAAAACAGATCAGGGCATGACAATCCCAAGTCCAAATGTAAACCAAGATCTAACACTTGCAAAAATGACATAAAAACAAGGCCACATTGTAGTTTCACTTTGACATTCTTTATTTTGTTACCTGTCAGTCACAAGCAAAGAATTCATTCAATTATACAAATAGTATAATCAGAGTTAAGTGCAACTATCATTCAACATTTTATAACAGTCATATTCATTTTTTCAATATTTCCACAGGCCTATTACTCATTCACCATTCATATATAACCTCAATAATCAGTCAATTACAGGCCTAAGCCAATCATGTACAGTACTGTTTCACTTTCCATTTTTTAACAACATACAACACAGATCATATCCTTTTGTAAACAATATGGCCTACAACAGACATCAAACTGGCAATGCTCACTCACTCTGATGGCTGTGGATGAGATCCCCTCCCCACACACACATTCAATGTGATGGCTGTGATTGCAAGCCATCAGCAAGTGCTCTGTAGTCTGGCTCATAGTTTGACACAGCAAGTCTTACACTGTCTGTGAGATGTCTATTAGTTAGACAAGACCTGTTCTTTGACTTGATTATTTTCATCTGTAAAAGGCAATTTCACAGAGATATGTTGATACAAAGTAGGCCTTCACCTTAAGTGTGCAGGATGAAAGGAGGGGAGACTTTTCACTGTTACAAGACCCCAAAAGTTACTGTCTCTTGATCTTGCTTTCAACTCGACGTCATTATGCAATTTAATTATCTCCATGTCAACTCTAATTGGTAAAGCAAATACTAGCTGGAATTTGGTGGACACCTCAATCTCAATGGGGAGGAAAGGGTTTGAGATAAATGCAACAACCTCCCCTGTGTCATTTAACTCCTGAAAACGCCTGTTGAATTCAGATGCCATTTTCTCCAGGTGGGCACAGAATTCTTGAGGGAGAAAAGCATCTTTGTTTCTGATGTTTTTTTGTGATATTTTCTCCAGGTTTGGGAAATGCACCAGCCTTCTATTCCTCAGCTGAGAGACCCACATACCCACCTTGGCCTTAAAGGCATTGACAGCGCTGATCATGTGTGCCACGTCTTAGTCTTTTCCCTGAAGCTCATAGTTGAGCTGGTTCAGTTTGGCTGTTATGTCCGTGAGGAAACCTCAGTCTAGCAGCCATGCATCATCAGACAGTTCCTCATGCTCCTCATTTAGTGACTCCAGAAATGATTTGATCTCGGGCAGCAAGTCAACAAATCGCAGCAGTACTTTCCCATGACTCAACCACCTTACGCAAGCGTGGAGAATCAAGTCACTGTATGCGGAATCAAGCTCATCTAATAAAGATTTAAACAAGCGGTGCTGAAGTCCTTTAGCGCGAATCGAATTAACAATCATAACGACAAGCGTCATGACATGAGACAAGTCCACTACTTTACTAGCTAGCCCTTGCTGATGGATTACACAGTGGTAGTTCAAAAACTCTGGGAAATCGGGATCACTACCGCACAGTGCAACAAAGCCTGAATGCACCCCACGCATTGCCGGTGCCCTGTCTGTAGTGATCGCTACCAGCTTATGAATGGGAATGCTGTTATCATGCACATAACGTTTAAACTCGTTGTAAATGTCCTCAACTCTTGTTCTCCCTTTTAATGGTAAAAGGGCGAGAAAAGACTCCTTAGTAGTTGAATCCTTAAAAGCCATGAGAACAAACATCAGCTGTGCAGTGTCTGTCATATCCTGGGATTCGTCAAATTGCAGCGAAAAGCACTCACAAAGTGAAAAATCTTTGAGCACTTGTTGATTCACGTCCTCCGATAACGACTCTACCCTTCTTGTTACAGTGGCTGGGCCAAGTGGCACACTTCTGATAGCATTTTTAATGTCCTCTTCGTTTTTGAAATCTTTGAATGACGTCTGGGTGACAACGGCCTCCTTGTATAGCTCTCCATCGGTGAACGATTTCTTATGTTTAGCCAAGGGATGGCTGACATGGAAGGATGCCTCTGTTGCAGCCTTACTATTAGCTGTCGGTTTGGTAAAAAGCGACTGCTGTGCTTTCAGTACAGACTTGAGCTCATCAACTTTCTTTGAACAAAGCGTGCTCTTTAGCGAGTAGGTTTCTTTGAACTTAGGGTGGATGTTGTTGTGGTGCCGCTCCACATTACCCCTTTTTGCAAGCTCTACAGCCTGGTAACAAGTCAGGCAAATCTTTTTTGTCCTTAAATACAGTGAACATAAAATCGTGTTCCCATTCTAAATGAAAATTTGAAGTTTTTTGCTTTTTCCGTTGTGCCTACGCCATCATTTCGTTAGCTTGCGTATCGTTAGCTTGAGAGCTACACGGAACCCAAACCGGCTATCGTGCATAAATATATTTTGCCCCCCCACACCAAACGCGATCACGACACGCAGGTTAAAATATCAAAACAAACTCTGAACCAATGACATTAATTTGGGGACAGGTCGAAAAGCATTATTAAACATGTATGGCAATTTAGCTAGTTAGCTTGCACTTGCTTGCTAACGTTAATTTGTCCTATTTAGCTAGCTTGCTGTTGCTAGCTAATTTCTCCTGGGATATAAACATTGAGTTGTTATTTTACCTGAAATGCACAAGGACCCCTACTCCGACAATTAATCCACACATAAAACGGCCAACCGAATCGTTTCTAGTCATCTCTCCTCCTTCCAGGCTTTTTCATCGTTTAACTTATATGGTGATCACATCTAAACTTTCATTGTATTACTACGAAAACAGTTCGTCTTTCAATCACCCACGTGGGTATAACCAATGAGGAGATGGGAGATGCAGGACTTGCAGCGCGATCTGCGTCAGAAATAGGAATGACTTCTATTTTAGCCCTTGGCGTCGCAGACACTCGTTGGCGCACGCGAGCAGTGTGGGTGCAATAATTGAATAACATGGATTTCTAAATGTATTTTGCGACGTGTCTGGTCTAGTCCGCATGTTGCAACAAGTGCCTGAGCTAGTTAAGGCGGGAGTCAGGGACGTAATTTGTCAGACGTTAAACCTAGAAACCATATTTGATTGGCCAGATATACCCCGCCCCTCGACCCCCATCACTACACACAGGGCTCATACATGGCGCATTTGAAATTAAAATCATAAATAATAATAAATAAATGAAAACATTTAGACATTTCAGATTTTTTTTTTCAGATTTTGAAAACTCCTTGCGATCGACTTGGAATGCTTCCAAGATTTACTTGTCGACCACGATCGACGGGTTGGTGACGCCTGATTTAGAAAAACAAAAGGTAAGCAAAAATGCTCACAGTCATCAAGCTAGGTAAGAGATCATTATTAAATATGTGTAAGTTATTGACAGTTGGTTTAAGTTAAGACTGAACTAGATCAATGATAATTCAATAATCAATATTGTGTTGCATCTTTAACCAATAGCCTAACTAATGAACAACTCTTACAAATATAGTACAAAGATTTAACTTTTGATTGACTTTATTAAGACATCCTCTATCAAATTTCAGCCAGTCCGCCCAGCCAACCCGAGCCGCCTGCACGCCCGACCCCCAACAGTCTAGTCAATAACTCAACTCTGTCCCCAACAACTTCCTTCCCCTCTTTTTTATGCCTCAAGGGAAAGGTTTGGAAAACAAAAGTTTAATCAAATACAATTTTGGGGGTGGTGTGCCTGTTTTATATGTTATTTTGCCATTAATACGTGTCACATATCAGTTTGCAAACATTTATGAAAAATATAATAATTTAGTTAATTAAGCTGCATACAAACATTATCTCTTTTTTGCTTTCTTGAGTAAGGCAACTCCAAAATGCAGGTATTTCAGCATACCTCAGTGCTTTCTGTGGGGTTGGGGCAGCCAGCAGAAAATACAGGATTGTAGGGGTTGGTAATGTTCTCTAGTTGCGCCGTGATTGGCTCAGTGTTCTGTCATTCATGGGGACACTACGTCACCGCAAAATCTACGGGGAGAGCTCAAAAATTCAAGCCCCTTGGGTGGTACCATAGAGTTGCATTAGAAGTGCCCATCCAAGAAGGCTCAAGGTCATTGGCCACAGATAAAAGGACGTCAAATGACATTATATCTACTGTAGCTGTGATTGGACTGATCATGTATGATGGAACATTTTATGTTTTTGCTTCTCTAATAACCAATTTCTGTCTTCATGCAAGTGACTGATTGAACGAATCCTCACTATCAGCAGTTGCAATTTGGCAGTACGCCCAGAACCTTGTTTTGAGAACGAAAGGATATCTCAGTTTCAAGGTCTCAGCTTGGAGAGAAGAAGCTTTGTGAGGTATTGGTCTGTCACATGCATGAACCAGTATTGGTCTGTCACATGCATGAACCAGTATTGGTCTGTCACATGCATGAGCCAGTATTGATCGGTCACATGCATGAACCAGTATTGGTCGGTCACATGCATGAACCAAACCTTAATGATGAATGAATTATGAATAAAGAATAAGCTGAATCATGCAAATATAACTTGTCTGTGTAAGCAGTATATAAGAGAACTAACAGGACTGCCTCGGTGGAGCTCACTTCAGACTGGTACTTTATGCATCTAAGTTTGACTGATCTCTCCAGCTTCTGTTAATAAAGGATGATTCATTTAAGATTGACTTAAAGTGTCCCTGTGTAGAATTTCATCCTCATGAATCAAGTCGACAATCTACTGGCAAATCCTTTTCAATATTTGTCATATGAAGACAAATAATGAAGAGAAATTATAGCTAAAACGTATCGGTGTTGGGACTGCTGTTGGGACTCTGCTGTTGGGACAACTTTTGTAGGCCCTAATTTTGTGGGCACTGTTTGTCACTGTTATAGTGCAATTAATGTATTGTTTAGTGTTGTGTTGTGCTGTGCTGTGTAGTGGCTTTGCTGGCCTGCCACTAAAAATGTTGTTTGAGTTTCCCACACCAAGATTTACATGCTAAAATTGCCACTGAAAATGAGTGACAAAACATTACAGATAATTTCAAGTTACCAGTCTTAAATCAAAGTCGAGTCCCGAGTCTTGAGGCTCCACGTCAAAGTCAGGTCTCAAGTTATTTTATTTTATTCCAAGTCGAGTCTCAAGTCATCAAATTTGTGATGACTCCACACCTCTGGTCTGTCTTCACTAGTAGTCTACTTCGGAGCTGTGATGCCTGCGAGAAAGACCCGAGCACGTGACGGGCATTGGCTAATAATCAATCAATAAAATGTATTTATAGAGCCCTTTTTACAAAAGCAGTTATCACAAAGTGTTTACAGAAACACAGCCTAAAACCCCATAGAGCAAGCAATGCAGATGTAGAGGCACGGAGGCTAGGAAAAACTCCCTAAAAGGCATGAACCTAGGAAGAAATCTAGAGAGAAACCAGGCTCTGAGGGGTGGCCAGTCCTCTTCTGGCTATGCCAGTTGGAGACTATAAGAGTACATGGCCATTAAGGCCAGATCGTTCTTCAAGTTCAAACGTTCATAGAAGACCAGCAGGGTCAAATAATAATCACAGTGGTTTTAGAGGGTGCAAGAGGTCAGCACTTCTGGAGTTAATGTCAGAATTGAGATATCTGAGAAAGCCATGTAAGTGAGAGGTGCTTTGGAGCAGGGTAATTGGTAAATATTATTTCAAGCCCCAGGGCACAATGGCCAAAAGGAATGGATTTTTTTAGGGGGCATTACAGCCACTCAAGGGCTGCAATGCCTATGGCCGTCGATGCTGCCGGGAAATTCGAGGCATGATGCGGGCATTGCCCGGTGTCGAGGGCAGTGACCCCAGAGTGGGCTGCAGGATGCTGGAGTTACCGCCGCTGGGGTCACCGCCGCTGGGGTCACCATCGTTGGTCTGGTCAACGTCACTGAGGTCACCATCACTGAGTCACTGCTGCTGGGATCCTCATCGCTGATGTCACTTTTGCTGGGCTGGTCACCGTCACTGCAGGGCTCACCATCCCTGGGTACAACATTGCCGGGGGCAGCACTGGCACTTCTCTTCTCCCCCTCTCCTCCGGCGTTGCTGTTAGGACTGGGTAGCTGCTGCATCTCTCTCCTCTCTTACTGGTCCAAACTTTTATTGAAAATAAAATGGAAAACTAAAAATCCAGAAGAGGAATCTGAACAAAAATAGGCCTGGCTGTGCCTCTGCAGCGCAGGGTCTTGTTTTCACAGTTCTAGCTGCCTTTGGGTTGCCATAGCAACAAGTTCAGGGCTTGCACACAGATATAACGATTATAAAAATATTTGGCTTGCAGCACACGGAGAGGGAGGGCAGACCTGAATCCAGCAACTGTATCTAGCTAGCTAACAAGCTAGCTAGCAATGTCACGATCAGTGAGAACACACAAAAACACACAAAAATGTCTGAAAGTCCACAGAAAAGAGGCATGCTGAACAATCCTAAGGGTGGAGTGTTTCAGCATGATATAGTTTAATGGGGTAGGGGGTTGGGGAGTTTTTTTTGGGGGGGGTGGTAGAAGTTTAACGGGGTAGGAAGTTGGGGAGTTTTTTTGGGGGGGGTTGGTAGAAGTTAGTAGGGATTTATTTGTTATTGTTTTTGTATTATTTTTTCATGGTAGTACAGAATTGAGCAGATCATGATTAATCGTACATTCCAGCACAGTAGGTGGCGGCATACACTTAAACGTTTGTTTGCGGACCGCCATGATGTAATAGAAGAAGATGAGCCAACGAAACTGCCTGGAACTACAAGTCCCGTGTGTCTCGCGTCAGCCATGGTCCTCGAAGTGTTTAAACGTCAGAACCGAGCGGGAGACAGCTTGTGGGACAGACAGCGGTGTTCTGGAAACAACTAGTTATACGCAGAAATTTCGATTTTGTAAGCATTGATACACGTTTCATACTACTTCAGAGACATTTTCGCTTGCAAATGTATTCAGGGAAACGTTTGTAAGGTCACACGTGAGGGGAGGTGGCATATTTATCAGATCAAATTGGTCGATGGCCGTACCAGGGCATGCCCTGCTCTTGCTAGCTTGCTAAGCTAGCTAACTAACTATAGCTAGTATGTCATGACTTTGTCAAGTCAGAACAACGTTAAGTAACTTGCTTTGATGGCTGTATTCTTGTGGAACATTTCCAGCTTTATCACACCATTGGAAATGATCAACCATATTCAGCTTTTTCCACCTAGCTAGTTAGCCTCAACTATCCTGGCATGAGATGGTGTGTGCCAACTGTTTATAACTCGTTGGCAGATATGTTTATAGTGTCGTAACTATCTTGCTACTTGGCTAACATTAGTTAGCAAGGGTTTCCACTTCTTCCAGAGGGTAGCACAATGATAGCAAGCTAGCAACATTTACAGACAGAGCAACTTTCCACCCCCTGTGTATATTAGCTCAAGTTAACTAACGTTAGCTAGCTAACTGAATGTTTATAACGTCACTTCAAACTGCATGTGTGTTTGGTAACGCTAGGTCTTTGGCAGGTACTCTACTAGGTGGTAATTGATAATATAGTATGTGTTGCTTAAGTAAGTAGTGCATATTCTTGTTCATAAGTTAGTATGTTCCCCAGGTGTCCTGATGGCGACGGATGCTGTTGCACAGTTGGCCGACTCTCTGGCAAAAACTCAGGTGACTGAGGGAGAGTTGAGTTATAAAGGCCAAGGACGTAAATTCGACAATGCACAATCTGGTAAGAATTCCGACCATTGACTCATTATGCTTATGCTCCTCCAATTGTCATCCAATAGGTTGTTCAAGTACAAGGTGGTGTCCAATGCCAAATGTTTATTTGTTGTATTTTTGTATTTAAAAAAAAAAAAAAAAAAATGTAACCTTTATTTAACCCTCTCTCCCTCAGTACTGTTACTGGAGTGACATGTTTACTGGGCGACTGCGTTCTGAGATCCCTCCAGCCCTGGTGAGACTTATTTAAAAAAAATAATAATAATAATAATAATAAAAAAATACTTACTCCCTTTGATAGATGAAAGATGGTCTGGGATTGTAAACTCAGCCTTCATCTCCCCTATTCAGAACTCCCTGGGTGCAGCCCTGATGACAGCAGGCGCCAGACTGACCGTGCTGGACCTCAGTGACAACGCCTTTGGACCAGACGGGGTGAAGGGCATCGAGAAGTTGCTCAAGAGCACTGCCTGTCACACACTGCAGGAACTGAGGCTCAACAACTGCGGCATGGGCATTGGTGGCGGCAAGGTGGGCAGAATGTCTCCAGTTTGATAGGAGCTGCATTGTGTTATTGAGCAGACTCCACAACATAAAGTTGCCCCCCTCCTAGTTGTAATGTAGTCAGTATAATTTCAGAGAAGATTTAAAGCTAATTTAACTTCTCATATGAAATATATAGCTTGTGTTAAGGTTGAATAGTGCTATCATTTGAGAAGTGATATCATGATTTAATATCTATCGTGACAATCATAACTTTTTCCGAAGTAGTTTTTTCACTGTGCTCTGTATGTGTGGTCTCCTCAGATCTTAGCTGCAGCGTTGACGGAGTGCTATAAGCAGTCCAGTGCACAGGGCACCCCCCTCGGGCTGAAGGTGTTCATCGCAGGCAGAAACCGTCTGGAGAACGATGGGGCCACTGCCCTTGCCCAGGCCTTCCAGGTACAGACACTGGCTCCTGAGCTGAACATATCAGAATTTCTGACAGTCTGGACTTGTAGAGTATATGCAGTTTATCACCACAGTGGTTCACATGGAGCTCTTTAGCATTAGTACTGGCAGCAGCATGGATAAAATCTCCTTGAACACTCCAACGTAATGCCACTGAGTCTATGATTAAACTGTACTGACAGTGACAAGCTATATACTGTCTATATAGCTATCTCTGTCTGATGCTACTGTATGACCTCAGCTGATGGGTAGTCTGGAGGAGGTGCACGTGCCCCAGAATGGGATCAACCACCCTGGGGTGACTGCTCTGGCCACTGCCATGCAACACAACCCCCAGCTCCGGGTCCTCAACCTCAACGACAACACCTTCACCAAGAAAGGAGCTATCGCCATGGCACAGGTAGAGTAGGGGTTTGCCTTGTGTACAAAGGCCGTATGACAATGAAACCCTCATGAAGTTGATGTATGCTCAAATGCACTTGCCATACTATGACTGACACTGCGTGTTTTGTGCCGCCTTCAGGCTCTGAAACATTTGCGCAGTGTCCAGGTGATAAACTTTGGAGACTGCCTGGTGCGTTCTGAGGGGGCTATAGCCATCGCAGAGGCAGTCACCGAGGGGCTTCCCATCCTCAAGGTACAGGGTAGCACTGGTCCCACCCTTGGCTGCAGGAACATCTACTGCACTTGATTGTTAATTAATGTGTGTTCATACACCTGACTCATACCCATATATTTTTTTACCTCTTTGTCAGGAGCTGAATCTGTCATTCGGGGAGATCACAGGAGAAGCTGCACTGCTGGTGGCACAATCAGTCGAGGGCAAAGCCACACTGGAGAAACTGGACCTAAATGGTACATGATGGATACACACTTGACTTACAACACATGAAAACTGGATTGAAAATGTTGCATAGGCTAATAATGTTTTCATGTGGGACTTTGTGTTGTGTGTGTGTGTGTTGGTACTGTCAGGTAACTGCCTGGGGGAGGAGAGCTGTGATGCTCTCAGAGAGGTAATGGATGGCCTGAACATGGGAGACCTGCTGGGATCACTCAGGTACTGGATTGAAATATTAAATGAGTTTATACTTTTAGACTTACCCACACTGGACCTCAACCATCCTGTTTTTTATCACAAGCTGCCATGAGATAATCTTCTTGTGTAATCTTTGTCTACCTGCAGCGACGATGAAGGGGAGCTGGAAGAAGAGGAGGATGATGAAGAAGAGGTGGATGATGAAGAAGAGGAGGAGGATGATGAGGAGGAGGATGACTATGAGGAGGAGGATGATGATGTGGAGGAAGAAGAGGACAGCAGTGTGAATCAGGTTTCCTCCCCTCCGTCAGTGCCCCGACCCCCAGATGCCGCCTCCTTCCTCTGCTTCCCCTCCCCCGACAAGCTGCTCAAACTGGGCACCAAGAGGGCCCTGCTCTTTGAACAGCAGGTTAAGACACCCTGTCATGAATACCTTACACAGCAAACTACTTAGTGGAAACCTGAGGTGACATACATACAGTGTGTCAGTAGGCTGAAACAGGTTGATGGTGACGTGTTTAACCTTTTGTCCTTGTTCTTCTCTTTCCAGGTAGATGTGGCTGATGCTGGTAAGACAGCGGAGGCTTTCCTGAAAATCTCCTCTGTGTACAATGAGGAAGATGAAGAGGTTAAGAGTGCTGTCCTAGACAGTATTGGTAAGGGCCACTTATCTTATTTCTGAGTACTTACTGAAGACATGGGGCCAGATGACCAAGTCCATGGATATGTGACTGTTTCCGTTCATCTGTATGACCGCATGTTAAGTATATGTCCTCTTTGTTATGCAGATGCAATTCTCAGGAAAGCCTTCGCAAGCCCCTCCTTCCAAGGTTACAACTTTGTATCATCGCTGTTAGTAATGCTGGGACTCCTCAAGGTACACGTTCTATGAATTTCTAGAAAAACTCCTGGTTTTCTTCGGCCTTGTATTACTGTAGCCCTCATGTCTCGCCCTCATGTCTCCCCCTGTCTCATTCAGAGTGAGGACAAGGTGAAGCCGGTACATGTGGTGCCTGGACATTTGCAGGCACTGGAGTACGTCGTGCATCAGGACTACTTCCCCCAGGACCACATCGCTGTGCTGGAGGCCTTCATGTCCCGGTAAGGGCATGAGTGATGGGCGGCAGCGTAGCTCTCAGGTACCCTCTCCGACTGCAGATTAACACACCACATTGGCACAAAGTTCCCCAAGGATAATGCCAACATGCTCCAAATTGCACAATGTACCCATGTTCCTATGTTGTCAGGCTGCTGCGTCTAAAAACAGTAAAGATGAAAGGTGAAACTGTCCATCATTGCAACGGTGTGACTGTATATTTGTGACTTTCAGACACGTCCAGGCCCTGGAGTCGTGCAGCAGCGCCAGGAACATCCTCAAGTCCACGCTGGAGCATGTCAGGCCTGAGAACTGAGTCACACCGGACCACACAGACACTCTCACGAACTTATGAACAGAACAATTCCCACCCCCAGACATAAGGGGGCCCTTAGCGCACACAACAAGGACTTAACTGTTGCACTGCACTCTATTTCGCCAACTCAGAAGACTCACAGCTGGAGCCTTGCCCATCATCTTATGGACGTACATTATTTTATGGATGGACCGATTTGAAATATTGCAGACAAACAGTTGGGAGATGAATGGTGTATCCTGCCTCACCTGCAGTGAAAGGACTGAAATGTGATCTTAAACACAGGTTCTCTCCATATTTACCCAATAAGTAATGGTTTTATGTTAAATGGATATAAAATATAAATGTGTGATATGGGCTGCTGTGGAAATGTGATTTTGATTTGAATCAAAAGGGAACTGAATAAATGTGTTGATTTCTTTGTTGCAGCTATTAAACAGACACTATTTGGGTGTCTGTATACTGAATGGCCTGGGAACATTTCAATTCCACAATTTAGCAAGCACTACCCTGAATAAGGATCTAGTCCAACCATGTTTACTTTTTACAGTGGGAAGAAACTATTGATCCAGGTGTAGGTTCTTTCTCCTCCCAAATTCTGAAACCTACACTGAATAAAAATATAAATGCAACATGCAACAATTTCAAAAGATTTTTCTTAGTTACAGTTGTTAAAAGGAAATCAGTCAATTGAAATTCATCAGTCAAATAAATTCATTAGGCCTTAATCTATGGATTTCACATGACTGGGCAGGGGTGCAGCCATGGGTGGGCCTGGGAGGGCATAGGCAGACCCACTTGGGAGCCAAGCACTGCCAATCAGAATGAGTTTTTCTGCACAATAGGGCTTTATTACAGACAGAAATACTCCTCAGCACCCCCCGCCCTTTCTGACGATCTCGCAGGTGAAGAAGCCGGATGTGGACGTCCTGGGCTGGCGTTGTTGTTGAACTCGCTGTCAATTTATAGAGTAATTTATGTACTTAGGAATAACCCTGGCAGGTTTGGCGTTAAAATCATGTTCTAATTTTCTTTTATGTAGGACACGCGCACTGGTTGAATCAATGTTGTTTAACCAACTTGGAATATACTTTGAGTTGACGTCTATGTCAGTGGGACAGTTGGCTACCTTCGACCTCTAATCTGTCAAATGTATTGCCAAAGTGTTCATTTGAGGTTAGGTTTCGCAGGGGCCGAGAGACACGACGAAAGAATTTATCAAAGCAGTGTGTGTGAGACCCCTCACTGTTGCAAGTGCTCAGTCATTCTAGCAATGCAGAAGTCTAGTATGTACGTGAACCCCTTGGCGCTCATATTCCCGGTGCGCGCAGCTCCTACAGTGGAAAAATTATATACAGACCTACACGTTTCCTTGAGTAGGAAACTTTATAAAGCTATTTGGGAAGGCTACATCCTAAAAGCATTGGATGTCAAATTTGACAAATTCAACCATAAAGGTACGTTTATAATCTTAAATGTACAATAGGAACATTCTAAAAAGTTACAATATTTATCAAATAGCAAATGTTATGGAATGCTGCTGAATAACAACCAGATACGTATTTTTAGATTCAATAACTAAACTTTTAAGTCTTAAAATATGCGTTAAATAAATACTTACAATCCTCCTGGCATTGGAAAAGTGATTTTATGAGTCCCGAGGGAATGCCTATAGGTGCGTAAAGGTTTCCAAGTTGGAGACGGGATTCTCCATGTCTTTGAATATTTTTGTTCCAATGTCGCTATAAGAAGTTGTCTAATGTACTATTTTCACTGTATTTACAATATGTATTCAAAGTTGTGAGACTAAAAAATTGGGAGAGAATTTGTCTTTTGAGAGGCGTTCGTTAGGCCTACAGTCAAATCCCGTTTGTGTTTGATGTCTTTTAACCAAAACCCCCACAGATGTGTTCCTTTGCGGATTGCCTCTCTAGGTGGCTAGTTGCGGTTTTGATGCTCTTGGTCATACTTTTACCAGCTCGGGAAAGTGCCCAAGGTTCTGCATCTGCGACAACTCCAAACTCACCATGGCCTGTATCGGCAAGAATCTGACTTAGGTTCCCCCCATCATAGATGAGGTGAGATGCCAATGAATCAAAATTATCAATGATAATGATAATGTTTTACAAGTTATTTCATATGGTTTAAACCTTAATTTATGGCATGCATGCAGTGCTGTAATTTTGCTATTCATCCACCCACGCATTTTCTTTTTTCCTTTTCCATATTTAAACCTCCCCTACGTTTTCTATTTCTCATTCCTAATTCCTTTCCATCAAATTACAGTGAAACTGGACCTGAGTAAAAACGACATCCAGGTGCTGCCGACCCATGCGTTTCTGCAAATCCCACACCTCACCCTGCAGCAGTATAACATCAGGGCGGTATGTGAAGGGGCCTTCCGCACCCTGGGCCGCCTGGTCTCCCTCAACCTGGCCAACAACAACATCGAGATCCTTTACCAGGTGAGGTAGCGGCTGGCACAGTCACCGGGGACATCGGGTAAACAAGTAAATGTCTGTTTTGGTGAGTGAAGCACCAGATCAGATTGATGTAGAATCTTCTAGTAACATTGATACCTACATGGTACCTTTCAGGTGCAAGTTATGTTGTACACATAGCTGTCACTTCTTGCACAAAGGCCATACTCCCATCCACCAACTTTTCTTAGCTGTTTAATGTTACAAGCATCATGCCTGTTCCCTAACTCTCCCTCTCTCCCCATCCAACAGGAGTCTTTTGACTGCCTGTCATCCCTTAAGCAGCTGATGTTGGACCATAACCGTGTTGAGGAGATCCAGCCAGGGGCCTTCACTCCGCTAGGCTTCCTCAACATGCTGTCCCTCACACATAACCAGTTGGTGTACATCCCCAACATGGCCTTCCAGGGCCTGCACAACATCAAGTGGCTGTGTCTCAGTCGCAACTCCCTCAACAACCTGGCCATGGAGGCCTTCGCTGGCCTCTTCACCGTCACACGCCTCAGCCTCGACCACAATGAGCTGCATTTCTTCCCCACACAGACTATGACCCGGTGTGAAACTGTGCAGATGTTTGACACTATTGTGCAATGGTTCCCTGGTGCAATAGTATTTAAGCTTGATGACACTTGACCTGTTTATGTTCTGTCCATTTTCTTTCCTTTATTTAAGACTGGCTCAAGTCACCCGCCTGGACCTGAGCTACAACCCCATGACCTACCTGTGTGAGGATACTGTCTCCATGCCAAAGCTCACCCACCTCTACCTGGACCACATGTCCCTCCAGGACCTCTGACACAGCCATGTCCCAGGCCCCCCCTCCTCTCCCACCTGGACCTCAGCCACAACCAGCTGCGCTACCTGGAGCCCCTCTCTGGCCCCATGGAGCTAGCCCGCCTCAACCTAACAGGAAACCCCATCCACTGTAATTGCTACCTGAGGCCCCTGAAGGAGTGGACCAAGAAAGGGAAGATGAAGTTGATGGGGGTCTGCGCAGGTCCCCCTCACCTCTCTGACGAGCCCCTGGAGGCAGTGGGGCCTATGGAGCTGCGCTGCCGGAGCAGGGAGGACATGGTAAAGGAGGAGTTTGAAGAGCAGGGAGCGTGCACTGCCCACAGCCAAGCCTAAAAAGAAGAGCAAGTGTCCGGATAACTGTGTCTGCGATGTGAGTTGTTGCTGTTGTTAATACTGAGATGGTGTATGGGTGCTGAGGGATGATGCAATGTTGTGCCACAAATTATGTTCAAACTTGCTGCCATGACAGCACACTTGCCATCATACTCAGAGAGAAATTGGACTGATAATTCAGTCATCCATATAAAAACTGCTCTCCAATTCTTGTTTGAAAATGTCCCTATGAACCCATCTACCTCTCTCTGTCCCCTGCTTAGGTGAAGGCTCAGCACGCCACATGTGAGAACCGTGGTCACACCAAAGTTCCCTACGGCTTCCCCTCTAATACCCAGCTCCTGGACCTTCGCAGCAACCATTTCCATTACGTCCCTAGCAACAGTTTCCCTGGTACAGACCAGGTGGTCTCTCTGCATCTGGAGCACTGCAAGGTCCGTGAGATACAAGGCGGTGCCTTCCGGGGAATGAAGGGCCTGGTCTACCTCTACCTGTCTGACAATGACCTCACCTCCCTGGGCTCAGACTTTCACTGGGGCCCCTGAACTCACCTACCTTCACCTGGAAGGGAACCAGCTGGCCATGTTCCCTGGAGCTGCCCTGGCCCCCCTGCCCAGCCTGCTTGTGCTCCACCTGGGAACACTGTTGGTAAGCTGCAGCGGGCAGGCCAGCTCTCCTCAGTCCAAGCTGAGAGGACTCTACCTGACCAATAGCACCATAGCCACTATAGCCCCCGGCGCTCTCAAGTCCGCCCACCTAAATACTCTTCATCTGGGGTCCAATCAGCTTGCTGAGGTGCCTACCGACGGGCTGTCCAAGGCCTCCAGTTTGATCGAGCTCTACCTCTCCAGAAATTCCATTTGCTGGGTCGGACCAAAGGCGTTCCTTCCTGTGTCTAAGAGCCTAAGGCAGCTGTATATGGATGACATGGGTCTGGAGAAGGTAAGAGAGATAAAGAGATGTATTTTGCCAGGTTTGTGTTGATAAATTCTCTATCTGCAGAATTGGGGTCAATAGAATCTCAAGTTATCAATGAAAAACTGCCCATTAATTTCTATGAAGAATCCACTTTCTGAGTGGTTACTTCTATTCTCTTCATAGATGTCCAGAGACTCCCTGGTGGGGCTGGGCTCTGGGCTGACCACTCTGTCTCTGGGGGGGAACCAGCTGGAGGAGCTGCCTGACCTGAGCCCACTCACTGGGCTGGAGGTCATCAACCTGGCCCACAACCCCCTGCTATGTGATTGCACCCTGCTGCCACTCCGCAGGTCAATAGTCCACTGCTTTGTGAATGACCAGTTTGTGTATGCTGCTGTGCAAGGGAGTCATGCACATGCATGCACATAAATTAAATCAACATTTCATTTGTCACATGCTTCGTAAACAACAGGTGTAGATTAACAGTGAAATCCTTACTTACGGGTCCTTCTCCAACATTGCAGAGTTAAGTTAAAAAAATATTTTTAAATAGAAATAGTGACACAAAGAAAAATACACAGTGACTAACAAATAACAATGAAGAGTAAAAGTAACATGGTTATATACAGGGAGAACCACTACCGAGTCGATGTGCAGTGGTACGAGGTAATTGAGGTAGCAATGTACATATAGGTGGGGGTAGCAGCAGCAGCGTGTGGTCATTTTGTAATTTTTATTAGGATCCCCATTAGCTAACGCTGTAGTGCTAGCTAATCTTCCTGGGGTCCAAATGTGAGAGTGAGTGTGTGTGTGGCGTCAGTACGCATGTGTGCGCGTGTTATGTGCGTGTTGCAATGTCAGTAACTATGTGTGAGTGTGTAGGTAGAGTACAATGTGTGTCCATAGAGTCAGTGCAAGAGTTGGTGCAAAAAAGGGTAAATGCAGGTAGTCTGTGTAGCGATTTGATTAGCTATTTAGCAGTCTTGTTTAGCAGTCTTATGGCTTGGGTTGTCAGCCGGTTATTGTCAAGCAAAAGACTGTCGCTCTCACTGTAATTTACCATTAATTAACATAAACATGTTTAGCATCTCCAGGCCTCCATGCATGCCTTTGGAACATCTACATTTTAAAATGTCTGAAATTTAAAAAAAATGTGGTGCCTTGCAGTCGGATTCCAAGCAGTTGCATTAGTAAGCGATGATGCAGCCAGTCAAGATGCTCTCAATGGTGCAGCTTTAGAACTTTATGAGGATCTGAGGGCCCATGCCAAATCTTTTCATCCTCCTGAGGGGAAAGAAGCATGGTCGTCCCTTCGTCACAACTGTGTTGGTGTGAGTGGACCATGTTAATTCCTTAGTGACGTGGACACCGAAGAACTTGAAGCTCTCAACCCACTCCACTACAGCCCGGTCAACGTGGATGGGGGTGTGGTCGGCCCTCCTTTTCTTGTAGTCCACAACCAACTCCTTTGTCTTGCTCACATTGAGGGAGAGGTTGTTGTCCTGACACCACACTGACAGGTCTCTGACCTCCTCCATATAGGCTGTCTCATCGTCGTCGGTGATCAGGCCAACCACCGTCGTGTCGTCAGCAAACTTAATGATGGTATTGGAGTCGTGCGCAGCCACGCAGTCGTGGGTGAACAGGGAGTACAGGAGGGGACTAAGCACTCAACCCTGAGGAGCCCCTGTGTTGAGGGTCAGTGTGTCAGATGTGTTGTTGCCTATCCTCACCACCTGGGGTCGACCCATCAGGTATCCAGTTGCAGAGGGAGGTGTTCAGTCCCAGGGTCCTGAGCTTAGTGATGAGCTTGGAGGGCACTATGGTGTTGAACGTTGAGCTGTAGTCGATCAACAGCATTTTCACATAGGTGTTCCTCTTGTCCAGGTGGGAGATGGAAGTGTGGCGTGCAATAGAGATTGTGTCATCTGTTGGGGCAGTATGCAAATTAGAGTTGGTCCAGTGTGTCTGGGATGATGGTGTTGATGTGAACCATGACCAGCTTTTCAAAGCAAGAGTGCTACGGGGCGATAGTAATTTAGACAGGTTACCTTGGCGTTCTTGGGCATAGGGACTATAGTTGTCTGCTTGAAACATGTAGGTATTACAGACTGGGTCAGGGAGAGGTACACACAAATGATTTAACTCTGCTAACCCTCAGGCTCTAACTACTTTGCGTCCCCGCTCTTTGCTCAGGTGGATGGAGAATGTCTGAAGATTCTCTGAAGATGACAGCCACCTGTGGTCACCCTCCTGAGTTCCGGGGCCAAAGTGTGAGGGATGTCCATGTCTTTAAGAGCTGTCCAGGGGAGAGTGCTTCTCCTGGCAAGACCCTCAAAGGATTCAAGGACACAAAATCAATCGAACCCAAACCCACTCTCCTCAAGGTGACCATGGCAATTGCCAAGCCAGGAAAGGCTAAACCCATGCCAACCAAGCCCAAAGCCAAGCCTCTGAAGAACCCTAAGGCACCAGCATCACAAAAAAACAAGAAGACTGTAATAAAAAGTAGGAAATCAGTGATGTAAATGGCTATAAGTCTACTGCTTGGACAGAACTCTATATGCACCAAACGGACAAGTGCTATTTCATCTCACCTCACTGAATGTAATTTGAGCATGCAGAAATGTGTTTTACATTTTTTATTTGTGAGTCTTGAAGTTCATTTTCTGATTTGATTTTCAGTCTATTTTAGTACTTGGATGCCGGGATGCAAGAGACCCAAAGCCCTATTTGCAGTACCATATATTTCCACCAAGTGTCACATGATGCTATTAGATTTTTCTGCTCTAGTTCGACCAACTTTTCTATTACACATACAATGTTATGTTTCATATATATTTCATATATATCTGTTGTGCAAATGAAGAACAAGGCTGAATATATATATATGTGTAAGGTTGCTGCATTTTCAGCTGTTACATACCGCTTAGATGCATGTAAATCAATGCACATTGGCTTCTTGCTCATTAAATCTCCTACAACACTAAATCAGTGTCTAACAGTTTTGTTTGATTTTCATGTTCCTGACAGAGGTGTGCAAGGATTGGACCATTGCATGCTTTATCTGATCCTCTACATAACAATTCTGGGTAAGTATGCCATCAAAGTATTTTATGTAATGTGGCTCCATGCAATACATGTATGTGCCAGTCAGTGGTACTGTCTTGTGGTAAAGGTATCATCACATCCCAGGTGCAATCTCATTAGTTCTTGGAATCTTGTGTGCAGTTGCCTCTTTGTCCATTTTTACAGTCTATGGCTGTTGCAGTTTGTTGCGTTTTACATTTAGACTGTAAAATATAATCTGGCACTATCTCTATTTGCAGAGCCCATCGACTGCCACCAGGTGCCAGAACAGGCCTATGGTGTAAGGGTTAGCACTCTGGACTCCAGCCCTCTGAATCCAGCGATCTGATTCAAATCTCGGTAGAACCTGACTTTTTACCTTCTCTGCTCTTTTGCTGATACTCATCTTCTCAGAGAGTGGGCCTGCATGGACAGAACCTTGGCCACTGTTAACAGATACTTTTGACAAGATGGGAAACTCCATTGGAATTGTATGCTGCGTTCAAAACAACTGGGAAAATCGTTTTGAACAGTCATCTAATTTGGAATTCCAAGTCGGTATCTTTCTAGAACCAGGCTGTATCACATCCCATAGGGCGGCGCACAATTGGCCCAGCGTCGTCCGGGTTTGGCCGGAGTAGGATGTCATTGTAAATAAGAATTTGTTCTTAACTGACTTGCCTAGTTAAATAAATAAAAATAAATAAAAAATAACTCTGACTTTCTTACCTGAAAATCACTGTCATGATTTTACCTAGTTTTTTTCTGAGTTCCTAGTTGTCTTGAAAGCACCACTATTAATGCCCATTGTGTACTTTGCCCATGCGTCGTCCGTAGTTACCACAGCCACGAAGTCCTCCTATAGGGAGGAGGTCAGAGACCTGGCCATGTGGTGCCAGGACAACAACCTCTCCCTCAAGTGATCAAGACTAAGTGGATGATGGTGGACTACAGGAAAAGGAGGACCGAGCATGCCCCAGTTCTCAATCGACAAGGCTGCAGTGTAGCAGGTTGAGAGCTACAAGTTCCTTAGTGTCCACGTCACCAACAAACTAAGACAGTCGTGAAGAGGGCACGACAAAGCCTATTTCCCCTCAGGAGCCTGAAATATTTGGTATGGGTCCTCAGATCTCAAAAGGTTCTACAGCCGCACCACCGAGAGCATCCTGACTGGTTGCATCACTGCCTGGTATGGCAACTGCTTGGCCTCCGACTGCAAGGCACTACAGAGTGTAGTGCGTACGGGCCCAGTACATCACCATGGCCAAGCTTCGTGCCATCCAGGATCTCTATACCAGGTGGTATCAGAGGAAGCCCTAAAAATTGTCAAAGACTCCAGCCAGCCTAGTCATGGACTATTCTCTCTGCTAACGCATGGCAAGCGTTACCAGAGCGCCAAGTCTAGGTCCAAAAGACTTCTTAACAGCTTCTACCCCAAAGCCATAATACTCCTGAACAGCTAGTCAAAGGGCTACCCAGACCCCTCTTTTACGCTGCTGCTACTCTGTTTATTATCTATGCATAGTCACTTTAACTCTACCTACATGTACATATTACCTCAATTACTCAATTACTTCAAAACCGGTGCCCCTGCACATTGACTCTGTACCGGTACCCCCTGTATATAGCCTCGCTATTGTTATTTTACTGCTGCTGTTTAATTATTTGTTCATTTTTTTCCTTAACTTCTTAAAACATTGTTGGTTAATCAGAATACATTGTAAGTAAGCATTTCACTGTAAGGTCTACACCTGTTGAATTCAGCGCATGTGACAAATAACATTTGATTTGATTTTAAACCCCACCTATTTCTAAAATGTATCTTCTTGAAGGTGCAATAAGAAAATAAATCGCCCCGCAATTTCTTGGTTCCTAAAATTAAAATATTGTATTTTCAGCTGTTTGAAGCTGGTGTACAAAAGTAAAAGACACAAAAACAAAACTTAAGAACGGGAAGCATAGAAATAACACAAATAGAACAGATCTACTCAAGATAGACAACAGCTTGTCGTTTCCAATAGGAGCAAATTAATCATAGAGGGCAGAACAAGCAACATGATGGGCAACGCCAAGAACGAGCTAGTGAGATCCTATTAACATATCTTAGCATGTATGTGGATATTTCCGTTAGGGAACGCCTACTCTGAAGTGCGTGTGTGCAATATCTCAAATCGCCCCTGCACTCCTTCTGAAGAACACAAATTTGTTTAAACTTTGGCAAAGAGTAAAGTCTACAAAACTTAGTCCACTCTGTTTGTAACATATTCTAGTTTTGGAAACAAAACTGTCAACTGTTAATCTATGAGAAAATTATAAGAATGTCGGCCAAAATCCATCTCGCACCATCTTCTCCCCCTGCCGGCCACTAGGCTTCCTCTCATCATCATATTTGCTAGTGAGTGGAAATGCCAACCGGTTGCTTCACATTTGTACATCTTGTGAAATATCTGACTCATTGTCCTATTTGATGATTTGCAGCTTTTTAGACTTGCTTTCAAATGAGAATTACAGTTCTGCATTTCACTCTTAATTTGGTCATCACCCAAAATCTGGCCATCATCCACACTGCTAACATTATGCCTAATCTTGAATTGAGACCGAAAAACTATTTTTTGTTTTCATGACTTTTAACGATATAGTCAATTATAACATTGTGGCTGTACTATCTAGTGGAAATGTCGTCACTGGGTTGCATGGTGCATTCTGGGTGAATTCTTGGACAAGGAGAGCTCTCCTTCAAGAAGTGAATAGACCCTTATTGGGCGATAGCTAAAAAAACAGCATGAATTTCGTCAACAAGTACAACATTACAAATATTTTCCGAGATGTGAGAATTCACTTGTTCTCTGTAATATCATATAGCTTTGGAATCGTGACATTATGTACTTCCGAGGAAAATAGGCAGGTTTCTCAACTCTTGGTGATTTTAAGACAACTGAAAACTCTGGGAAAAAACCTTGGTCAAATCATGACGTCAGTGATTTCCAGGTCGTACCGATGGCCGTGCGGCATAGGCAAGATGCAGTAGATGGTATAGAATATAGTATATACATATGAGATGAGTAATGTAGGATATGTAAACATTATTAAAGTGTCGTTACTTAAAGGGACTAGTGATACCTTTTATTTAAGTGGTCAGAGATTTGAGTCTGTATGTTGGCAGCAGCCTCTGTTAGTAATGTCTGTTTAACAGTCTGATGGCCTTGAGATAAAAGCTGTTTTTCGGTCTCTCGGTCCCAGCTTTGATGCACCTGTACTGACCTCGCCTTCTTGGATGATAGCGGGGTGAACAGGCAGTGGCTCGGGTGGTTGTTGTCCTTGATGATCTTTTTGGCCTTCCTGTGACATTGGGTGCTGTAGGTGTCCTGGAGGGCAGGTAGTTTGCCCCCGGTGATGCGATGTGCACAACCCTCTGGAGTGCCTTGCGGTTGAGGGCGGTGCAATTGCCGTACCAGGCGGTGATACAGCCCGACAGGATGCTCTCGATTGTGCATCTGTAAAAGTTGGTGAGTGTTTTAGATGACAAGCCAAATTTCTTCAGCCTCCTGAGGTTGAAGAGGTGCTGTTGCGCCTTCTTCACCACGCTGTCTGTGTGGGTGGACCATTTCAGTTTGTCCGTAATGTGTACGTCGAGGCACTTAAAACTGTCCACCTTCTCCACTAATCTCCCATCGATGTGGATGGGGGGTGCTCCCTCTGCTGTTTCCTGTAGTCCACAATCATCTCCTTTGTTTTTTTGACGTTGAGTGAGAGGTTATTTTCCTGACACCACACTCCGAGGGCCCTTAACTCCTCCCTGTAAGCCGTCTCGTCATTGTTGGTAATCAGGCCTAACATTGTAGTGTCGTCTGCAAACTTGATGATTGAGTTAGAAGCGTGCATGGCCACGCAGTCATGGGTGAACAGGGAGTACAGGAGAGTGCTGAAAACACACCCTTGTGGGGCCCCAGTGTTGAGGATCAGCGGGGTGGAGAAGTTGTTTCCTACCTTCCAGAGGTGTGGACTCGAGTCACATGACTTGGACTCGAGTCAGACTCGAGCCTTATGACTCGACCTGACTTGATACCCTCACCAAGCCCAAATATTAAAAATTATGCTATTTAAAAAAGTGTGCAGCGCATCAACTCTTCATTTAACGGATTACAGTTTGAATCGGACAGCAGCCAATCAAATTGTGCCAGCTGAGGTAGTCGATCACTATTGGGGGGGGGGGGGGGGGGGGGGGGTCTTTCTCATGGCTACCCATGTATTTCCATGGAAATATAACGTTTATTTGGAAAGTAATAAATATATAGATATTTTTAAAAGCATTCATGATTTGCGTCAATATAATATACTAACTATTACTCTTGTTAAAAATATGAAATGGTATTACATTTGGTGAAGAGCACATTATGACTTGTTTAGGACTCGAAACTCAAAGTTTAGGATTTGAGACCTGACTCGGACTTGCCTGTCTTGACTTTGGACTTGACTTGGAACTTGAGTGCTAAGACTTGAGACTTACTTGTGACTTGTAAAATAATGACTTGGTCCCACCTCTGCTACCTTCACCACCTGGGGGCGGCCCGTCAGAAAGTCCAGGGCCCAGTTGAACAGGGTGGGGTCGAGACCCAGGGTCTCGAGCTCAATGACAAGTTTGGAGGGTACTATGGTGTTAAATACTGAGCTGTAGTCAATGAACAGCATTCTTACATAGGTATTCCTCTTGTCCTTATGGGATAGGGCAGTGTGCAGTTTGATGGCGATTGCATCGTCAGTGGACCTATTGGGGCGGTAAGCAAATTGGAATGGGTCTAGGGTATCAGGTAGGGTGGAGGTGATATGACCCTTGACTAGTCTCTCAAAGGACTTCATGATGACAGAAGTGAGTGCAATGGGGCGATAGTCATTTAGTTCAGTTACCTTAGCTTTCTTGGGAACTGGAACAATGGTGGCCATCTTGAAGCATGTGGGGACAACAGACTGGGATAGGGATTAGTTGAATATGTCCGTAAACACACCAGCCAGCTGGTCTGCCCATGCTCTGAGGACGCGGCTAGGGATGCCGTCTGGGCCGGCAGCCCTGCGAGGGTTAACAGATTTAAATGTCTTACTCACGTTGGCCACGGAGAAGGAGAGCCCATAGGCTTTGGCAGCGGGCCGAGTCAGTGGCACTGTATTGTTCTGAAAGCGAGCAAAGAAGTTGTTTAATTTGTCCGGGAGTAAGACGTCGATTTCCACAATGGGGCTGGTTTTCTTTTCGTAATCCGTGATTGACTGTAGACCCTGTCACATATGTCTTGTGTTTGAGCCGTTGAATTACGACTCTACTTTGTCTCTATACTGACGCTTTGCTTGTTTGTTTGCCTTGCGGAGGGAATAGCTGCACTGTTTTTATTCGGTCATGTTTCTGGTCCCCTTGCCATGATTGAAAGCGGTGGTTCGCCCTTTCAGTTTTGCGCGAATGCTGCCATTAATCCACGGTTTCTGGTTAGGGAAGGTTTTAATAGTCAGAGCGGGTACGACATCTCCGATGCACTTGCTAATGAACCCGCTCACCGAGTCAGCGTATACATCAATGTTGTTGTCTGAGGCTATCCAGGAACATATCCCACTCCATGTGATCGAAGCAATCTTGAAGTGTGGAATCCGATTGGTCAGACCAGCGTTGTATTAACCTGAGCACAGGCGTTTCCTGTTTTAGTTTCTGCCTATAGGCTGGGAGGAACCAAATGGATTCATGGTCAGATTTGCCGAAGGCAGGGCGCAGGAGGGCTTTATATGCATCGCGGAAGTTCGAGCAGATCCAGAATTCTGCCAGCTCGTGTCGCGCATTCGTTATGGTGATAGAATTTAGGGAGTATTAATCTTAGGTTTGCTTTGTTACAATCCCCAGCTACAATAAATGCAGCCTCAGGATGTATGGTTTCCAGTTTACAAAGAGTCCAGTGAAGTTCTTTCAGGGCCGACGAGGTATTTGCTTTGGGGAGATATACACGGCTGTGACTATAATCAAAGATAATTTTCTTGGAAGATAATGCGGTCGGCATTTGACTGTAAGGAATTCTAGGTCAGGTGAACAAAAGGAATTGAGTTCCTGTATGTTGCTGTGATTACACCGTGAGTTGTTAATCAAAAGGCATACACCCCGCCCTTCTTCTTACCAGAGAGATGTTTGTTTCTGTCGGCGCGATGCGTGAAGAAACCGGGTGGCTGTACCGACTCTGACAACGTATCCCGAGTGAGCCATGTTTCCGTGAAACAGAGAATGTTACAATCTCTGATGTCTCTCTGGAAGGCAACTCGTGCCCTAATTTCATCCACCTTGTTATCTAGAGATTGGACATTGGCAAGTCTGACCAGTAGGCCTTCTGTGTCTGACCAGTAGGCCACTCCGTCTGCCTCTCCTGCGGCGACCGCGTTGTTTTGGGTCGGCCTCTGGGATAAGATCGCATGTCAAGGGTGGAGGTCCGAACCAAGGATCCGCTTCGGGAAAGACGTATTCCTGGTCGTAATGATGGTAAATTGACATTGCTTTTATATCCAATAGTTCTTCCCAGCTGTATGTAATAACACCTGAGATTTTCTGGGCTAACAATGTAAGAAATAGTACATTAAAAAAACAAATAACTGCATAGTTTTCTAAGGACCTGAAGCGAGGCTACCATCTCTGTCGGCGCTGTCTTGCAAAGGGACTTGGAATCCCGAGTTGGATGACCGTTCAGAATGATTTTCCATAGTCGGAGTTCATTTTTCCCGATTTCCCAGTTGTCTTGAACGCACTGAAGTCTCAAATCGGATGTTTCCGGTTCACAGTTGTTTTGAACAAGGGATTCCAACTCGGGAACTCGGGCCTCTTGCAGCGTTCAAAACAATTGGATCTCGGTAATCTCAGAATTCAGCGCATTTAAAACAATTGGGAACTCGGAAAAAACTAACTCCGACTGGGAAAAATCGATTTCAACGGTAATCCAACTCAGAATTGCACTCGGGCCTCTTTCTTGAGCTCCAACTTTCCGACCTGAAGATCACTGACGTCATGATTTGACCTCGTATTTTTCCGTGTTCAAAACAACTGGAACTTGGAAAAATACGAAGCCAAAACATGACGCCAGGGATCTTCAGGTCGGAAAGTCGTAGCTCTAGAAACGTTCCCGAGTTGGAATTGCGAGTTGGATGTCCGTTCAAATCGATTTTTCAAGTCGTGCTCGTTTTTTCCGAGTTCCGAGGTAGTTTTGAACGTGACATTGTACCCCGACTTTGAGGGATTGCGTGACGATTCATTTAGCAACTATGTGACGCAGCATGACAACGTCTGCACGATTGGTCGACATTCTGCTGTGTGGGGCGTTACGTCATGTCATTCATATCCCCGTGGGATGTCTATCTCCTCCTTTTTCTAATATCTCTGTTCACACGAAAGTTCGATAGTCAACATGGCGGCAGCGATGGATGTTGATACCCCAAGCGCCACGAATAGTGGAGCAAGCAAGAAACGTTTTGAAGTGAAGAAGGTATTTATTTAAAAAATAAATCATAGCAACATTTTAGACATACTGTAAGGTTCGATATTATTATAGGCTTAATACGGGTTTGGGTACAATCTACGCGCGATTAGTTAGCATAACTTGCTAGCTCGCGAGCTAGCTGAAACTAGACGGAGTCCCTGTTTGGCTGTATCTAATTTTGGGTTGTGAGTTTGCGTTTCACCTTTAGGGCTGATCGCTACCTAATTAGTTAACTAATCTCACTGTTTGTGGTGATAGAAGCTAGCCAACCACTACTAGGTTCGGCTTTAGATGCATTGACATACGAAATCAATGACTAGCTAACTTGCTCAACTGGCTAACGTCAGCTTCCTAGTTATCTTGCTAAAATGACAGGCCCAGTTGCACTTGAGGTTGTCTATTTATTGACGCTGAATGAGTGAAAAATGATGTATCAAACACTAACATTTTCACTCTGGCCTTGTTTGTGATCAATGTGGATAGTGAAATAGGCCTAACTTGTCTGATGAAATGACACCAGTCTCCTGATACCAGATTAACATGAATAAATTGTGAATAACAATATGCTAATTTTTTAATACCTATTTGAAACAATAGCAATATCAACCAAACACTAACTGCCAGTGATATGATCATAATTTCATGTGACTCTTCTTCTTTTCAGTGGAATGCAGTGGCACTTTGGGCCTGGGACATTGTGGTGGACAACTGTGCCATCTGTAGGAATCACATTATGGATCTCTGTGAGTATGCCATTAACATTATTTGACTACTGGGTTAATAAAGGTGTGTGTTACACATTTCTCTTGTCCTCCATAGGCATAGAGTGCCAGGCTAACCAGGCCTCTGCCACATCAGAGGAGTGCACCGTAGCCTGGGGAGTCTGCAATGTGAGTCAGAGTTCTTTGCATTTGTATATTTTGCATACATCCTGATCAGTTAGATTGTAAAGTTCAGTGTGAGAGTATTGAAATATCAGCAGCATGATCTAAACTAATCTGCATTATATTGAACTACCCTAAAAGTATAGAATTTTTGAATGTATGTTTTGAGCTGTGTTCGAATACTCATTCTAACCCACTAACCATACTATTTGTGACGTAAATTGAGTATGTAGTATGCTTATTGGTCATAGTATGGATATAGTTCCTGGATGTTGTACTAAATTTGCCAAAATACAAAGTATAGAAGCAGTAAACACTCTTTCTGTGCTTTTTTGGCCCATAAGGCAATTCTTCAGAAAATAGGCGTGGCTTCACAGCGTTTTCAGATTTGAAGAAAATGGCGGGAAAATATTCAGCCGAAGTCCGAGAGTGTATATACAAATTCCTTGCTTTAACCTATTATGACAAATGTTGAGCAATGTAATAAAGTCATGACTTTTCAAATAAGTTACATGTTATGTCGGCTGACAATTTGTTAGCTACACTTTCCTTAGGAACAGCATAGCATTACAGCAGTATGTACTGGTATGTTAGCTAGTTACCTAACATTAGTTGGCTACTAATACATCGATCTTGCCAGGCAGTATATTAACTGTAATCTAACGAACTACACAATGTTTATTGACTAGATTATTCACGTAATTCTTAGCTAAGTGTTATAGTCGTGTGCGTTCTCAATGGACACTGTTAATTCTGGCTATCTACTCCGATTTCAGAGCACTCTGAGTGTGCCAGAGCGCAGAATAACTGATGAATTTACGAATGCTCAACACCCGGTGAATATATGGCCGGTGTCAGTAAACATCAGGGGGAAAAGCGTAAATAAATTGTTGCCAGCAGCACGTATAGTCACCAACGCTCTGGATATCATGAAAACAGCCTAACCAGCTCTGCTATTGCGAGTAAAATGGTCAGTGAAGTGTTCCCTCATTTGTGTCTGGAAATGGCTTGCAAGCTAGCCAACATTTACCAGTCAGCTTGGGTGCTTGACTGCCGTTCTGAGGTCAGAATGCTCGTATCAACCCTATTCCTCGGCCAGAGCGTCCAGTGACGCACTCCGAGGGCGAAACGCTCTGAATTTATGAACGGACAATCTGACAACGCTCTGGATTTACGAACACCCAGAGCGCACTCTGGCACTCCAGATTGAATTTACGAACACACACAAAATTGTAAAATGTCAAGCTAGTCAATTGTTATGCTAAAAAGCTAGCGAGAGGTTGCATAGCAACAGCATTAACTTATGGGTAGACAGGCGAAGCGCTAGTATGCTCAACTGAAAGAATACCATTTGTTTACAGTGTACTAAAATGAGTTAATAGTGTATATACTCAAGTATGTAGTATACAGTATGTGTATTCAAACACGGCTATTGTCTTGGTTTGCTGTTATTTCAATAATATCTTCTCTCCCAGCATGCATTCCATTTCCACTGTATCTCCCGTTGGTTGAAGACCAGGCAGGTGTGCCCCCTAGACAACAGGGAGTGGGAGTTTCAGAAGTGAGTGTCATAATTTTATTCATAACACTTATTCAAAACACTACTCCATGGTCCTAGCTAAATTGCAGTCAATCAGAGCTGCAGTATGCTTGCCTTTTGGGGAAGTAGATGGCTGAAAAAAACCAACAGCCATGCGTCCGTGTTACTGGTGCTAATGCATTATTCCACCGCCTCATTGTAGATGAGTTGTGTATGTCAAACAGTTAATAACTAACACTCCCTTTCCCTCTTACAGATATGGACACTAGGTGCAAGACTCAGGACCATTACTTGGGCTTCTGCAAGTTTCATGCTTTCTGTTGCTTTCTCTTTCTTCGTATGATAGACTCCCCTTTGAGTACATTGCAAATACTGAGGACATCCACCCCCACATCTCATTGTTTTAGGCTCGCTGGAAAACAATGTTTTTTAAGTTGAATTTGCAATGTTGTAAATTATAAATAAACAATGTTCTGTGTAACTGCCTCGATTTGGAATTGAGGACTAGACATGGAAATACAATTTTAGAAATACCATGTAGGCCATCATTGTAAATAAGAACAAATTCTTAACCGACTTGCCTAGTTAAATAGATTAAATGAAGGTATTTTTCTAATATTATTTAGAAATTGTATTTTTTTCGTGTTGGAAATTACAGATCATTGGTTGAAAGACCAAATTGACTAAACATTTTTGTAAGATGAAGTGGTTCATAACTTAGTTGCACTATGCAGAAATTGCTCCGCCATTTCCTGGTTGCTAAAACTCTAATAGTTCACCTAATTTCAGTTAGTGAAAAAACAAGTTAGTATAGTGTCGATAAATATTGTACCTTCTAAATCGCTGTGAAATATTTTCCATAAGCAAAAATTGTTTCATCTGTGTGAAGCTAGTATACAAAATCGAAAGTAAAACACAAAACTTAAGAACGGGAGGCATAGAAATAGTGCACATGGAACATATCTACGGCTTCTTAGACTTGCTTTCAAGTAGAATAAAACATCTATAATTCAAAGAAATGTGAGTTTGGTCAGGCCTCCCAAAAAGTTACATATTGCTACTTTAACACAAATTACCACATCCAGCACTAACTTGCTATGATTTTCTAGTATGAATGACAGTCATAATGCTACATTGGTTATACTTTGGCTGTGGTGGTCGGTGTGGTTTGTTATCGGACTGGATGGAGGGTAGACCCTTCCAGAACCTCTCGTCCCCAAAATGGAGCCATTTATTGCGGGAGACAATTTTGAAGAGGATAATCCATGGAGCGAGCATGCACTGTGTGAGGAGCTGACCCACTATTGGTCACTAATAGTCACCGGCAGAAGATGATCTTGTGAGACCGAGGTAAAGTTTTTTATTTTTTATTCTGACCTTCAACAGACATTCGCCAAAAGCCATTTAAGAATGTAAAAATCATTAACTAATCCACCATTTGTCACAGAATCATCAAGCTAGATATGATTTAGTCTATAAATGTCTAGCATACTTTTACAACCTTTGTTTTGAGGAAAAATTCCAGTTTTGATTTAATAGAAATACATCAAATCTATAAAATGCAATTTAAGGCGGAAATCAACGTTTTCACTGATTATGACAGAATCATCAAACTTGGTATGATTTATTCTAAAAATGTCTAGTATACTTAAACAAACTTTGCTTTGAGTAGAAATTATAGTTTTGATTTGATAGAAATACATAAAATCTCATATTGCATTTAAAGATGAAGAAATCTAATTCAGTGATTCTCAGAAAAAAGTGAAAATATGCATTTATTTGCAATAACTTTAAAGAAATGTTAATTTCAAGTGCAATTTGTTCTATATGAAATTAGTACAACGTTATATAAACAATGTCTATCTTAAATTGTATGCCAAATCAATGTTTGCATATATTAGTGCAACCAGTTCCACATTTTAAAGTAGTTACAAGGCACAACAGTCATTTATTTACACGTCTCTAATTTAACAGCAAAGAAGCTCCTTCCAATCATTTTCTATTTTTGCTTTGTTGAAGTCCTTTGTCATCCCCAGACAAGCTGAATGGTACCATCTCTGACACACAGAGCATTCTATCTGAAGTATTAAAAACATAAAACAGGGTTATGTTTATTTACATGTAAATTACAGTTTTGGAATACCCAAATTCTGTTACGTGCTTTTACAATGAGGAACATTTTCAAATTGAATTGGATTTTTGTTCAATTGCCAAATTGACTTTAAATGACATGCATTTGACCACAAACCTGACAGAAGCACACACAACTGCAGTGTTAATCATCGTTGAGTATTCCGGCAATATAAATCATAATAATAAAGGCATACATTTGCAAAAAACGTATGTGTTGATAAAAAAAGGTATCACACATCAATGTTGTAATATTAAACATTACAATAATGGCAGTCTTTGAAATCCAAATCAGTTTAATCGTCACTTGTGCCAGATACGTGTGTACCTATTACAGGTAATTGCTGTCATAGTATCTCTCATAGTAGAAGAATAACATAGAGTAATGATAATAGAACATTAGAGCAATAACTAGGGTTGCAAAGGGCTGGAAATTTTCCATGGGAAGTTAAGCCTGGTAATTTTGGTAATTTTGCTTAAATTCATCAAAAAAAGTTAGCTTATAACAGTGAACCTTTTTTTGTGGGATACACATAAGGCAATTCTAGGTCATGTGGCATATTTTGGTTAAACCATCCCCAATATAATGGAATTGCAAACCTCTGCATGCACAGTGTATTCTTCCATCACATGTGCAGTGCACTCTTCCATTACATGTACAGCTAATTCTCAAGATCTTGCACACTAATGACATGCTATTGAGCCCACACTACTACACTGTCTGAGCCAAGGACTACATGCTTTCTGGTAAGTTTTGATTACAATACTGGGTGGGGTGAATATATTTTATGACATACATGATTTTTGTTAACTAGTAAATAGTAGCCTACAGCAAAGTGTGTTTAAATCATTTCTAACTTCTTAACAATTTCGGCTAGTTAGTTTTTGCTACCATGTGGGGTTTAGCTTGCTTGAGCCTGCTAACTGAGTGTTAATTCACCTGTTTCCATACATGTTTAATTTTAAACCATTTATCTTACGAAGGAGTTGTTTAATCTAACTGCTTAACTATTTATCTGTACATGGAATTGTATTTGTTTTTATTTACTCCTTTTTTTCTGATCTTTACAGGAAAATGCCACGGGCACTATCTGATGTGTGGAGACATTTCACTGCAGCTAATGTAGAAGGAAAAGCTGTGTACATTTGCAAATACTGTGCCAAATCATATGTGAAGAATGCAACAAAGATGCAGAATCATCTGGCCAAGTGCATAAAGTTTCCTCAGTGCTCACAACAAGCAACCTCTGACAAAAGTCCCTCTACTTCTATTCGGGGTGAAAATTATGAATCAGATACCTTATCGATAGCAACAGCTCATGGTCCTCCTGGAATCAGAAGTTTTTTTGACTCAATGGAGGAACGTAGTCAGAGAAATGCTGATGGATGTCTTGCTCGAGCTGTGTATGCAACTGGTTCACCTCTGATGCTCACAGGCAATGTGTATTGGAAGAGATTTCTGAATGTTCTTCGCCCAGCATACACCCCTCCAACCAGACATGCTTTATCTACTCATTTGCTGGATGCAGGATGCAGAGTTCAGAGTTCAAATGAAGGTCAAGCAAATTATAGAGAAAGCAGACTGTATTGCAATCATCTCTGATGGGTGGTTGAGTGGTCGTGGGCAAGGAATAATTAACTACAATCTCCACCCTTCAAACAATATTCTACATGAGCACTGACACCAGGGACAACAAACACACCGGTCTCTACATTGCAGATGAGCTGAAGACAGTCATCAATGATCTTGGACCACAGAAGGTATTTGCACTGGTGACAGACAATGCTGCGAACATGAAGGCTGCTTGGTCTAAAGTGGAGGAGTCTTACCCTCACATCACACCCATTGGCTGTGCATTGAATCATGCATTGAATCTGCTCCTCAAGGACATCATGGCACTGAAAACAATGGATACACTACAAGAGAGCCAATGAAATGGTTAGGTATGTGAAGGGTCATCAAGTTATAGCAGCAATCTACCTCACCAAGCAAAGTGAGAAGAATAAGAGCACCACATCGAAGCTGTTGTCATCATGTTTGACAGTCTCTTGGAAGGGAAGGTGTCTCCAAGAAATGGCCATATCAGTCTGCCGATATGGACAGCCCCATCAAAACGATCCTCCTGGATTATGCATTTTGGGAAAGAGTGCTAAGCAGCCTGAAACTCCTGAAACCTATAGCAGTAGCCATTGCATGGATTGAGGGAGACAATGTCATCCTGTCTGATGTTCAGACTCTGCTTGCAGATGTAAGAGAAGAAATCTGTACTGCCCTGCCCACTTCACTGTTGCTCCAAGCAGAGGGAACTGCAGTTCTAAAATACATCAAAAAGCGCGAAGATTTCTGCCAGAAGCCCATACACGCCACAGCGTACATGTTGGAGCCCAAGTATGCTGGCAAGAACATCCTGTCTGGTGCAGAGATCAACAAGGCCTATGGTGTCATCACTACCATGTCTCGCCACCTTGGCCTGGATGAGGGCAAGGTTCTTGGCAGTCTGGCAAAGTACACTTCCAAGCAAGGGCTTTGGGATGGAGATGCAATATGGCAGTCATGCCAACATATCTCATCAGCCATTTGGTGGAAGGGACTTTGTGGATCTGAGGCTCTTTCCCCTGTTGCCTCCATCATCCTCCAAATCCTACCAACATCAGCCGCCTCAGAGTGCAACTGGTACTTGTTTGGGAACACACATCAAAGCATGCAACAGGCTGACCAATACAAGGGTTGAAAAATTGGTGGCCATCCGGGCAAATTTTATGCTTTTTGAGCCTGACAACGAGCCATCCTCAACATGGTTGGAAAGTGACAGTGAAGATGAGGCCTCAGAGTCTGATGTTCAAGAGGTGGACATTGAGGATGTCCAGGGAGAAGACATGGAAACCTGAGAGGAAGACAACAAAAGCTTTAGTTTCTAGACTATCATTTTACAGATATATGTTAAACGTTTTTGGGAGATGCGATGGATCATTGGGGATCATTCAATATTCCCTTTCTTTTGTTGTTCAGTGAAATCATCCCATGTGAAGAGTCAACTCATTTAATTAAACTTCAATTCGTAACTAAATAGTTTTTTTTATTTCTATTGGAAGGATTTAATCATTTGCTATTATGTCTATTTATGATAAGGTAAAATGTTTGTTTCTGTCTCCATATGATATGGAATATATATCCAATGCAAAATACATCTACATTTAAATGGTATTAATATTAATTTTCATATATTTCCATTAATTCCCATATATTCCCATTAATTCCCACGTAAAGTTTCCACCTCTGAATATTCCACAAAATGTGCAACCCTAGTAATAACACAAGGATAACCCTGATAAAAAGTTTCAAGACAAAGTTTCATACTTCTAAATGTCTTGAAGGATGAAACTACATGAGTTTTCATAGCCTACTATTATATTACACCATGAAAAACCCAGTTGGTCAGATGATCATAATTTTTATCTGGATGATGCTCAATGTGTGCTTTGCAGTCTTCCTTCGCATTGAAGACTGTAAAAAAAAGAAAGAGGACCACATTTTTATGCATTGTTGACACATTTAAAGATGCTTTCTGGAACCTATAGTTCTAAAGGTTGTGATTCAAAGACAAAAATGTCCCTCACAGTTACATACTACATTGTTCTCTCACTGTCTGCTTTGCCTCCTTCCCACACCCTGTAGCAAAGGGTTCCCAAAATATAGTTTTTCTGCTTTACATGACCCATTGGAGCCAAAAGTTTACCTAGAAAACACCTAGTCAACCTTGTTGTAAGCTACTGTAAGTCTGAGCATTTCCCTCCTTTTTTCTGTATTTCCTGTTAGCCTAATGCAGAATTAAAATAACACCTCCCCTAATGGCGAAGACATAAAAACAGCAAGGTTCCATGAGATCACCATGTGGGATTTAGAAATATATGTAACATGAATTACAATAACTACAGTAGGTATATCAAACCTACATCAAAGTACATCAAACCTCCCAAAATGTTTTTTCCAGTATCAGTATTTCCTTTTTCAGGCTTTTTCCCCTGAGGTAATAGATTTAACTGTTCAACATTTACAGCCAAATGTTTAATACCCCTGTTATTCCCAGAACACATTCTGGAAAGTCTATAGATTCAGTGGTCACTTTATTAGGTACAACCCCCTTTGCATCTGGAACAGCATGAATTCAAAACTGTTGATGAAACTGGGAAAGGAGATAGACTGTTCAAGTTTTTAAGTCCAGTTGGAGTTTATTACAGTCAGTACAAGTTGAGTGTTGGGAATTATTTAAAAACAGTTTTGGAACTTTTCTGAGTTACAAAAGACCATCACAGACAGTGCTGTCATTTTGCACATTCTAAAGTTCAAACAAACAGTAACAGAATACCTGAATACTTCTCTGCATGCTTTATTATCTAGCAAGCCAAGACCACTGGACTTGGTGTGTGTAGGAGCAATTTATTTTCGTGAATAGGGTGGTGAACTTAATAAAGTGGCAACTGAGTGTAGATATCACAAACGACTAGATCAATGGGTATAATGGTAAATCTGATCCCTAAGGTCTTCATAGGCTCACTTGGATATATAGAGTTGGAGGTAAAGAAAGAAATATGAAACTAGGAATTCTTTCATCCACATCCATTGACATAAAATATGTATTTTAAAGTATAAATACCCTTCTAAGACCACTGTCTTGCTGGGTGTTTTAAAAGGTTTGCAAATAGTTCTTTCTGCAAGGAATGTGAATTGAAAGGGATTTGGTAATACCTATCTAGGTGATGTAGTTTCTACACTGGTATAATGGGTAAAATGTGTGGTAATTGCACACCTCCCTGCTAAATTATGTAGAGCTGATTTGGGCCAGTTAATTTTATATTTTTCATTAACTTTTGTGAAAAACCTAATTTTCACGTAGGCTTTGTGCTAGCAGTTTAAGAGAGCAAATAGCACAGGGACAGCTTGGTTGAAGTCCTAGTTTTTAATGGTTAGTGCCAGTAGATTGCAGAGGGGTTCACATACAGTTCAGAAGCAAATCATAATGTATACATTCAGCCCAAAAACCATACATGTACCATCTACTTCTTATATTAGTGCTTTTTTAAGTTATTTTTAAGTTATCCATAAGTTATCTTTCATTACACACGCTAATATATATATACATACTGTATATACAGTTGAAGTTGGAAGTTTACATACACCTTAGCCAAATACATTTACACTCAGTTTTTCACAATTCCTGACATTTAATCCTAGTAAAAATTATGTGTCTTAGGTCAGTTAGGATCACCACTCTATTTTAAGAATGTGAAATGTCAGAATAATAGTAGAGAGAATTATTTATTTCAGATTTTATTTCTTTCATCACATTCCCAGTGGGTCAGAAGTATACATACACTCAATTAGTATTTGGTAGCATTGCCTTTAAATTGTTTAACTTGGGTCAAATGTTTCGGATAGCCTTCCACAAGCTTCCCACAATAAGTTGGGTGAATTTTGGCCCATTCCTCCTGACACAGCTAGTGTAACTGAGTCAGGTTTGTAGGCCTCCTTGCTCGCACACACTTTTTCAGTTCTGCCCACAAATTTTCTATGGGATTGAGGTCAGGGCTTTGTAATGGCCACTCCAATACCTTGACTTTGTTGTCCTTAAGCCATTTTGCGAGAACTTTGGAAGTATGCTTGGGGTCATGGTCCATTTGGAAGACGCATTTGCGACCAAGCTTTAACTTCCTGACTGATGTCTTGAGATGTTGCTTCAATATATCCACATCATTTTCCGTCCTCATGATGACATCTATTTTGTGATGTGCACCAGTCCCTCCTGCAGCAAAGCACCCCCACAACATGATGCTGCCACCCCCATGCTTCACGGTTGGGATGGTGTTCTTCGGCTTGAAAGCCTCCCCCTTTTTCCTCCAAACATAATGATGGTCATTATGGCCAAACAGTTCTATTTTTGTTTAATCAGAACAGAGGACATTTCTCCAAAAAGTACGGTCTTTGTCCACATGTGCAATTGCAAACCGTAGTCTGGCTTTTTTAGGGCAGTTTTGGAGCAGTGGCTTCTTCCTTGCTGAGCGGCCTTTCAGGTTATGTCGATATAGGACTCGTTTTACTGTGAACATTGATACTTTTGTACCTGTTTCCTCCAGCATCTTCACAAGGTCCTTTGCTGTTGTTCTGGGATTGATTTGCACTTTTCGCACCAAAGTACGTTCATCTCTAGGAGACAGAACGCGTCTCCTTCCTGAGCGGTATGATGGCTACGTGGTCCCATGGTGTTTATACTTGTGTACTATTGTTTGTACAGATGAACGTGGTACCTTCAGGCGTTTGGAAATTGCTCCCAAGGATGAACCAGACTTGTGGAGGTGTACAATTTCTTTTCTGAGGTCTTGGCCGATTTCTTTTGATTTTCCCATGATGTCAAGCAAAGAGGCACTGAGTTTGAAGGTAGGCCTTGAAATACATCCACAGGTACACCTCCAATTGACTCAAATGATGTCAATTAGCCTATCGGAAGCTTCTAAAGCCATGACATCATTTTCTGGAATATTCAAGCTTTCCCTGCTTTTCTGTGTGAACGTGCCTTAGGCATGCTGCAAGGAGACATGAGGACTGCAGATGTAGCCAGGGCAATAAATGGCAATGTCCGTACTGTGAGACGCCTAAGACAGCACTACAGGGAGACAGGACGGACAGTTGATCGTCCTCGCAGTGGCAGACCACGTGTAGCAACACCTGCACAGGATCGGCACATCCAAACATCACACCTGCAAGACAGGTACAGGATGGCAACAACAACTGCCCGAGTTACACCAGGAACGCACAATCCCTCCATCAGTGCTCAGACTGTCCGCAATAGACTGAGAGAGGCTGGACTGAGGGCTTGTAGGTCTGTTGTAAGGCAGGTCCTCACCAGACATCACCGGCAACAACGTCGCCTATGGGCACAAACCCACCGTCGCTGGACTAGACAGGACTGGCAAAAAGTGCTCTTCACTGACGAGTTGCGGTTTTGTCTCACCAGAGGGGATGGTCGGATTCGCATTTATCGTCGAAGGAATGAGCGTTATACCGAGCAGGATCGATTTGGACGAGGAGGGTCCGTCATGGTCTGAGGCGGTATGTCACAGCATCATCGGACTGAGTTTGTTGTCATTGCAGGCAATCTCAATGCTGTGCGTTACAGGGAAGACATGCTCCTCCCTCATTTGGTACCCTTCCTGCAGGCTCATCCTGACATGACCTTCCAGCATGACAATGCCACCAGACAATGATCCCTCCTGTCTCAGCCTCCAGTATTTATGCTGCAATAGTTTATGTGTCGGGGGGCTAGGGTCAGTCTGTTATATCTGGAGTATTTCTCCTGTCTTATCCGGTGTCCTGTGTGAATTTAAGTATGCTCTCTCTAATTCTCTCTCTCGGAGGACCTGAGCCCTTGGACCATGCCTCAGGACTACCTGGCCTGATGACTCTTTGCTGGCCCCAGTCCACCTGGTCGTGCTGCTGCTCCAGTTTCAACGGTTCTGCCTGTGGCTATGGAACCCTGACCTGTTCACTGGACGTGCTACCTGTACCAGACCAGCTGTTATCAACTCTCTAGAGACAGCAGGAGCGGTAGAAATACTCTGAATTATCGGCTATGAAAAGCCAACTGACATTTACTCATGAGGTGCTGACCTGTTGCACCCTCTACAACCACTGTGATTATTATTATTTGACCCTGCTGGTCATCTATGAACATTTGAACATCTTGGCCATGTTCTGTTATAATCTCCACCCGGCACAGCCAGAAGAGGACTGGCCACCCCTCATAGCCTGGTTCCTCTCTAGGTTTCTTCCTAGGTTCTGGCCTTTCTAGGGAGTTTTTCCTAGCCACCGTGCTTCTACACCTGCATTGCTTGCTGTTTGGGGTTTTAGGCTGGGTTTCTGTACAGCACTTTGTGACATCAGCTGATGTAAGAAGGGCTTTATAAATACATTTGATTGATTGATTGACCAGCCATACTGCTCGTTCCGTGGGTGATTTCCTGCAAGACAGGAATGTCAGTGTTCTGCCATGGCCAGCAAAGAGCCCTGATCTCAATCCCATTGAGCACATCTGGGACCTGTTGGATTGGAGGGTGAGGGCTAGGGCCATTCCCCCCAGAAATGTCTGGGAACTTGCAGGTGCCTTGGTGGAAGAGTGGGGTAACATCTCACAGCAAGAACTGGCAAATATGGTGCAGTCCATGAGGAGGAGATGCACTACAGTACTTAATGCAGCTGGTGGCCACACCAGATACTGTCTGTTACTTTTGATTTTGACCTCCCCTCCTTTGTTCAGGGACACATTATTCCGTTTCTGTTAGTCACATGTCTGTGGAACTTGTTCAGTTTGTCTCAGTTGTTGAATCTTATGTTCATACAAATATTTAAATATGTTAAGTTTGCTGAAAATAAACGCAGTTGACAGTGAGGACGTTTTTTGTTGTTGCTGAGTTTAGTAGAACTCGGCTAGGCGAAGACAACGTCTGTGCCTCGTATACTCCCTTCAGCTGTGTAGCGTTAGGGCAAAAAACAAAATGTTCACCCCTTGGAGTCTCGGGGACAGAGTGGGAAACCCTGGTCTATACTATTGGATAGAGAGCAATCACTGCAGCTAATCACTGCAGCTGTTCACGCCATTAGTGGCCAAATGGACACCTTCAAATCAAAACCCAACCTTCATTTATCCGTTGTGACGCAGAGATGTTTATTATTATCAAAATTATTTTATTTACACGTTGTTGTCAATTTTGACATTCGAATAACTGTTTCTGACTCAACTCGATGCAACATAGGCCGTTTTCAAAGTGATTCGTTGCTTTTCAAAAGGCAGTCCTTTTTAAATGTTTTTTAAGTGGTGTAACGGATGTGAAATGGCTAGCTAGTTAGCGGGTACGCGCTAGTAGCGTTTCAATCAGTTACGTCACTTGCTCTGAAACCTAGAAGTAGTGTTGCACCTTGCTCTGCAAGGGCCGCGGCCTTTGTGGCACTGTTACAGTGGCAATATTACAGTGTCCCTCTTGCGATGATATAGCAACAACATAGCTTCCTCAAAATAGTTAATCTAAACTAAATCAAGAAATCTGTAATTCGTTTAGATGTTTTTGCCGACGAGGTCTCAGACGCGAAATTTTACATATTAAGATGTTTGGTGCAGTATTTCTCAAATGGAAAAATTTGCACGAAAACAAGTCTTCTCATTGAATTAATGACAACAAACACTTCATTAAAGAATCCTGTACATATTTCCCACTGAGGGAGTTATATTACCCTGGCCCAGGTTGAACCGGGCAATGGCCTGACACGTCATTAGGCGGAAACGGGGAGGGGGGAGGCACTTTTTAAATCAAACAGTAATCTGCGCCGGCTCGGTCATATTGTCAACAAGGCAGCATGGTGCATTTTCCAGAAACATCTCTTTTACATAAAATACATTTTGAATTTTCAAACTACTTTTCATTTTGATGGCAGATTAAGCGTTTTTTAAAATGTAAAATCACAGAATCCTACTCATCACTCCATGTGCTTAATTATGTCACTTTTGTTTTGAGACGATTTTGCTGTCAGCCAGAGCGGGCACCTGGCTCACGGCCACGAGGCAAACCGGTTCCTACTCGGAGTAGTTTAAACCGGGAAAGTAGGAGTAGTTTAAACCGAGTGAAAAGTAATTGCGTTCGTACTCCTACTCGGAGTAGTACTGTTGACCAATCACTGAGGAAGCAGGTAGATTTCAGCTACCGAACTTCGATTTGCCTCAACAACAAACAAAAAAGTGTGTGCACGAACAGCCGACAGTACTACGAACAGATGGTAATCCCCAGCAGGAAGACAAATAGCCAGGGAAAATCCCGGCCACAGCAGTGAGATCACCTGTGGTACAGGCTGGAGGCCACAAGGCCCAATTAGTCAGTAGCTAGGCTTCTATCCAATTGGCGACAGGTTTACATGTTTATGTTCTAAAATCCGCATAAAGAAAATATACGCATTTTCCCACCAGTAACCAGGTTTCCTTACAATTTTTTATGTGAGTAAAGTGTAATGACAGGCCTGATGGAAACAGAAAATGTTACGTTAAACTGTCCAAATGTCGACAAAAAAATACGCTAGACAATGTGGGATCTTTTTCTGGATAAGAGCGATACTATTTTATTTAAAACAGCAGTCAAGCATCTATCATCATCTCACCACAATTAGATCCTCAATATTTATTGGAAAGGAGCATCAAGATCACCGTGCACTTTCATCACCCTTTGAAGTTCATCATACATTATTTCATTTTAGCCTAATAAACTGCATGCATTTTAGCATAATAAACTGTTTCTGGAGTCGTAGTGGGAGGACCACACACCGTATCAGCGGGTTTCCCAGTTTACTTTGATGGTTTTTATATCAATATTTGTGCATAAAGGCGTTTCAATCGCCATTTTCACAACAAGATCCACCATGTCATACTAACAAATTATCAGTAGCATTTTTACAATTATACCGAAACCTCCTGTTTCCATCAGAGCTGTCTTTTCATTTTTTTTTAAACATAAAAGTGTGGATGGAAACGTGTTCTATAGCATCAACACGGTGATCTATCATGGGTAGATTGTGACCGACCGACTTATCTACAAATAACATTAAATAGTTATTTATGATGCAAGGTGATTTGTAAATGAGTCAGTCACGCCTTGCTTTTAAAATCGTCTGCAATGACGAACGCGCCCAGTGATGGCCACTGCCTTTCGAAGCATTATGGAGATAATTGTCTGACTTGCGCATGCCTACATGTTTGTTAGGGCGGAGGCCAGCCATCTATCTCATCATTATATACAGTATCCCTGCAAGTTTCTGTAGTTGCTCTTCAACAACTTCATTCTGCAACCATCGCCTGCATTGTGGGAGGCTCTACTGTCAACCAATATGTTAGGGTGTTTGTTTCACCCACGTGAACATATGCATGACTGAAATAGGAACCAACACGATTCATACAGTGGATATCAGTGGAGGCTGGTGAAGGGATGACAGTTCATAGTAATGGCTGGAATGGAATGAAACACTCCATCCACACATGACATTTCATCTACTCCATTCCAGCTACTACTATGGCCATCCTCCACTCACCAGCCTCCACTGGTGGATATATACAAATAAATGTGACATGAGGCATTCTGATTGTAGCCAAAAATGTACACACACTCTTGACAAGTAGTTTAATGATAACTTGATGGGAATTAATTGACAAATGCACCAAGGGCATTCAGAACTGGTGAAATGAAGCAACGTTTTCCTAATGCCATGATCTGTGTTCACCATGGGGAATAATGGGAATTGACATTTTAATGACCAACTCATCTGATTAAAACCACCATGACAATAATTTGCAACAACCAAATATTTATTGATTCGAATTGATATTTCCATTACGGTTTCAAAATCAAACAAAAGAGTAATATTACTTGTTTTTTGCATTTGGAAGGAGTCAGATATTTAAAAAATTTACGTTACAGTGAAAGTGAGTAAAACAGAAAACCTGAGGGAAATAGCTTTACCACATCCACTCCTGATAGAAAACAAATAGCCATAGTTTTAAATGGCTCAATAGAGAACACAGAAGATGACAATTCCATATAATAATGTCCTCAGAACTGGTGTCTAATGTGTGAGTCCTGTTTGACTATTCCAGATTCAGGTAAAAAACAACAACGGATGGGGTGGGTGGGAAGAGGAGTCAATGGGAATTCTAAATGAGAAGGCTCTGACAGGCTGTTTTGATTCCCCATCATTAACCAGTAGTGCTCCCATCAGTGTCCATGAGTTGGCTTGAGTAACCACTAAGAGCTAACAGCCCCAAATAGGTGGGCTCCATTTAAGAACATACAGTATAAGAGTTGCTGTTGACCCCCCCTCCACAAACCCTTGTCTAGTGTAAAAGTTGCTGCATGCCTCTAGTCTCCTCTTCACCCATCTGCCAATCAACATTACCCATTTGATCCATACACAGTGGAATAATCTCAAATAAGCTTTTTAGCTCTCCCAACACCTGACGACATCCATTTGCTACTCTCCCGCCAATCGTTCTTCTTCCCGCTCCCCTCTTTTTAAAATCGCCCCTCTTTTTTCTTCACCTCCTCTCCTCTAGGGCGAAGGGCTCCCGAACTTGGCACTCAGCTTGGTGATGAGGGCCATGACCTTGGGGTTACCCTGGTACTTGGCGATGTTAGCTGGGTTCTGAGCCACATCCTGGAAAGCTGCCATCACCTCAGGGTCCTGGAGAAAAAACACAGGAGAGATGGGATTAGATATGGATACTGACATGGAATCCAAGGGCTAACTTTAAGACTGCAAACACTTCAATTTAAGGAGCGTCGTACCTTCATGGCGTTGAGCACCTCCGGGTCATTAAAGAGCTCTCCCAGACCAGGCATGCCGAAAGGAGAGCCTCCAGCCCCCCCTGGGAAACCGCCAGCCCCCCCTGGGAAACCGCCAGCAGCCCCTGGGAAACCGCCAGCACCCCCTGGGAAACCGCCAGCACCCCCTGGGAAACCGCCAGCACCCCCTGGGAAACCGCCAGCACCTACAGCATGAGACAAGGAACCCACGATTAATGCGATTACAGGGCTCCAAATGGACCCTTGGGTGATGGTCAGATAATGTAGAGCAGTGGTCACCAGCCCAGGTACTGGAGAATTACAGGGCCATGGATTACAGGCCTTTGTTCAAGCCCTGCACAGACAAACCTGATTGAGCTAATCAACTTATCGTCAAGACATTTCATGAACCCATATTCCCTCTCTTACCTGGGAAACCTGGGAAGCCACCTCCTCCTGCTGCTTGTCTAGCCTCCTCCTCCTGTGCAGAGTAAAAAAAAATGTTTTAACGTTGAGACACTATTTTGAAATTCTTATTCTCTCTGTTCTTGCACCAAACACTCACCCTCTGAGCTTTCTCATGCTCTTCCCTCGCTTTCTTTACCCTCTCCTTCCTGTCCTTGATCTCTCGCTCCTCCCTCTTGCGCTCATACTTGCGCCGGTGCTCAATGATTTTATTAGCCTGAGGAGAGAAAGAGCATGAGTTGAAAGTCAGACCAGAAGACACTGATTGACCAGACAACCTTGAAACTGCTCTGGTTTCAAAAAGACAGTTAGTGGCTGGGTACCTTGGGCTGGACCTCTTTCAGCATAGCGCTGGCATCCTCGTCGTAGTCCAGTTTGCAGGCAGTGGCCAGGTCCTTCGCTGCCTCCTCCCAGTGCCCCAGCAACCTGACACACAAAGAGGAAAGAGACTCAATCAAAGTATTGTATTAGGGGTGTGCCAAAATGGCCATACTCGTAATCGTATCTGTATATTGACAGTTGATAGTCGGATCATATCTTGATAGCAAACGTCCTCACCATGTGATTTATCATAGTAGCAGGCAGCAGCAATCTAAATGATCAGACCGAAAAATATGCAAGGAAAACTGATCTTGTGAAATTATGACGTGAGTGGACAGAGAAATACAACTTCACTCTATCCAATCAGAGCAGCATGATCAACGTACAGCCAGGCTTTTTCTTTAGACAGCCAGCCAGTTGAGTTATTTAGACCATGTAGAACCTTGCACATGACTGACTAACTTGAGAAAGATGTGTGCTGACACTCAAATGTATTTTTTTCCAATCACGGATAATAAAAATACCCTGATCATAATCGTATCCAGAAAATTGCCAATATCCCTTACGATACTCATTTTGTCCGACTACTCGGCACCCCCCTATATTGTATTACTTATAAATCATATACAACTGCATTGTGTCTGAAGAGATTGAATATGCAGCCTATCTAGCAGCATACTTGTGAGCTTTCCCCCTCCACTTGTAGGGCTGTGCAGAATCTGGGTTGATGTCAATGGCTCTGTCGCAGTCCCGCTTAGCTGCATTGGGTTTCTGCATCCGGATGTAGACGCTGGCAAAGAACATACGTCAGTCTGTATGAATACTACGTGATCATGTACTAGAGCACATCATGTGGTATGGCATTGTTAAGTCTAGCCGTGGGACTCACCTAGCCCTCTTGGCATACATGATAGCTACCCGTGGATTGAGTTTGATGGCTTCAGTGAAGAGGTCCAGGGCTTTCTGCAACTCACCTGTATTTGACAGCACCAAAAAGTGATAATTATAACCACTGGTCATTAAAATGTCTTCCTGATTTACTACAAGGTCAGGGCAATGTTAATGCAAGAACCTTAGAACAACCAACCCACCTTCTCCTAACGCTTCGATAGCTTCCATCTTCTTCTCGTTGGCCTGGTCCATCATTTCCTCTGTCACCTAAAGGAATAAGAACATACTATGTATCTGCAAGACATGAGATGCCATGTGGTCTTCTGCTTTGGCTGGGAAATTTCAAGCAGTCTTTTTCAGGGCTTGCATGCTCACTAGATGCATTTCTCATTAGTTCTCATCTGCAGAAACTCCCCAAATGAAAAGCACTTCATGCACTCTCCCATCCTTAAGTTATATTAATAACGGATTTGTCTTCAGTAGAGTAAATATTCTCACCTCCAGATTTTCAAAGTCTCCCATCTCCTGAGGTTCATCTGTGTCTGGCTCAATCACCCCATCTTGGTCGATCTCTGAAGAAGCAAGGGGATCCACAAAGCACTTCAGAATTTTAGCAGATATGAGAGACACTGAAAGCTTGCGCGTCTAATTCCACCTGCCCCACCTGTTTTGAGCCCCACATTTTTTTGTGGGCTTGCCTGTTTTAAAATGTTATTTTGGCATTAATACGAGTGACATATCAGTTTGCAAACAATGTTAAATAAATATATATATATCATTGAGTTAATAAATCCGCATACAAATATGGTCTTTCAGCCTAGCTCAGTGCTTTCTGTGGCGGTGGGGCAAGCCAGCAGAAAATAGAAGAGTTGCGCCGTGATTGGCTCAGTGTTCTGTCACTCACTTGGACACTACGTCACAACCAAGTAGTAAGGGTAGACATCAAATTCAAGCCCTTTGGCTCCTGCATAAAATTACATTAGTAGTGCCCTTCCAAGAAGGCTCAAGGTCATTGGCCACAGATAAAATGACGTCAAATCACGTTATGTACAGTAGCTTTGATTGGACTGATCATGTCAACATCTTACTTTCAAAATCTTAGCTAGCAGTCATCAATTCGACAATCTACTGGCAAATAATTTTTAATCGTTGTAATATGAAAATAAATGGAGAAATTATAGTTAAATGTATTTTTTTTAAATTTAACCTTTAATAGATAAAACGTATCGGTGCTCATCAGCCATAAACATTACACAAGTTGGAAATCGCAAATTCAACAATGAGTGGTTTGGAAGGAATTTGTGACAGTGGCTAACTGCAAGCATTGCAACTGGGAAGTCGGGAATAAACGAGTTTTGAACGGTCATCCAAATCGGAATTGTAAATCCGGCCTCGGTCTTTCTTTGATGACAAAATTTGCCTGCGAAGGACCGCCACACCACCTTCCTTTTCAAGTGAGCAAATCACAACAAGGTGAGTCCAAAAATGTATTATATGCTGCTGCATAAATTATGTAATATGCTAGGGAGATTTGTATACTAGCTAAGAAAGTAATATTAAGTATATGTTGTGTAGTAAGCTGTTAGTAGCCCGTGTGCCTCACCCTAATAATTTGGTCTATTTTCACATCTTAATTTCACCTAAAGTTACTGTTCTGACTCGGTGGTGCACATGTAGCCTATAACCTGTTTTTGAGAAATGTCATCATCGAATATTGTAAGAGCTTTCATTGTGTGCTTATATGCCCCTTTTATTTATCCTACGGTTCTGATTTGGTGTACAGGGAAAACACTAAGAACGGCCCATGTTCTGTCGCTGTACATTTCAAAAGTGCAGAACAAATAGTTATATTGACTACATCCGTCCTGGTTCGCTCATTAATGTCTTAATCGAAATGACCAATTACCTCTTATCCGCTTGTCGTCCCCTTATGCTATAGTTTGTACATCTCAATTGTCAGTAGAAACCACATTTGCTTAAGCAAGTCAGTCATATCAGCTGTTTTTTTTAAAGGCAGTAAATGAGGCTGAATGAACTGTTTCGCTGCCAGATAAGGCTCCGCTGATAGCCAGGTGTAGCAGTGGTAAGGGGTTGGACCTGCTGTAGGGACAGCTTTATGTAGGCCCTAACAGTTTGTGGGCACCGTTTGTCACCATTAAGGTGCAATTAATGTATCGTTTAGTGGTGCAATTTTTTTTTTTTGCCCCACCAAGATCTACATGCTACATGCTATAATCATCCACTGGTTGTATAAGCACTGCTCAAGAGCTTGGCAATCAGTTTATAAGGCAGCGTTACTAACTGTGTGGTCATGCAACGCATTGTTTGTTGATCTGCGGTCTTCACTGTATCACTGAATGCATTAGATGGAATGGAACTGTAAATGTCTGGGTGATGATTTATTGGTATGGTGTGCGAGTCTAAAAAATAATTTCCTTTTCAGAGGACAATAACCCTTTGGCCTGTGTACCCATTTTCTTTACGAACTCAATGGGTGACTGTGGGAAAATGTGTGGGCCAGGTGTGAGAAAGCTGCCATGGACATACCTAGTTCACTCTCCTCACTCTCAGAGGGGGCATGGGGCTCAGGAGCAGAGGCAGGGGGAGGAGCGCCAGCACATGGACACCCACCCTGAAATGAATTTGTTTTATTGGCTGAACTGTACTGGTAGGCTGTCAAATATAGCAACTGGATGGATATATGAAACAAGTCATACTTATACCTTGCATGAAGAGTCATTTTGGGGGGCTTGTGGAATTGTAGCTCCCATTCTGAAAAACAGATTATCTTCTTTAAATGTTTCCAATATAAGCCTTTCAATTTTGCCAACTACTGCCAGTACATGTTGGTGTATTACTTAGTACAGTAGGAATTTATATTTTTTATTCAATTAATAAAGTACGTTGTACTGACTTATCAGACAGAGAGAAATATGCCTGATACTTAGCAGCAGCGAGTGGGTGTAACTGCGGCATTCCCTTTCAGGGTAGTTGGAGAATTGGCAACAACAAAAATCACACGAAAATGCATTAACAATGACTTCATTCATTTAACTCTAATACTCTTGATATCCGGGGAATAAACCGGGTTTTGAACATGGGTTGATCCGAATCCTAACAGATAGTGGCCCGCTAATTTTGACGATAAAGAGCAAGTGCACGCTTGACGCTATGCGATAAACAGAAGGATTATCAACTGACCCTTGCAACCAGGCCCGGAGGAAGCCGAGATCGGGAAGGTGCAATATGGAGGGATTTTCGTCGCACAACTTCACGAAGGCCTTCAACTCATGCACTTTCCGCGGGTCCATTCTCACTTCACAGGTCCAGCACACGCTACACAACAAGAAAGTGCGAGGAAGTAAAAATGAAACTGCTAGCTAGGTAGCTAGTTAAATATGAACATTGATAGCATACACTTGTGCTGCACAGCCTCATTTACTATTATTAGTAAACTAGCTAACTCCTTTATCTCAGAAAACATAGTTTGTCCCAGGGCACGTGCAGAAATGTAGCATGGATTGTGAGGATAGAATATTCTGGAATTCTGTCGAGTTAGTCATGCCGTGGGGATTATTTGAATGCATGATAAAATAAAGAGAAAACAAACCAGAAAGGCTAATTATTTCCAATAAAACACAGTATATGAGGGTTATATTAGCTACCTGTATGACCAGACAGCTCTTCAACGACGGGTAGCTTCGAGTAGAGGGGTGCAACCAAGCCTCCACAACAATCGCTTTAAAATACTAGTCGATGGTGTATGTTGTTCCGTAGATTTTCTTTTTTTAACGCAGGCATTAATTAGATATAAACATATGACAAACAAAACAAGCGATGAGGTCCTGCGTGAATGGATCAAGTCGCAAACAAAAGAGGTCATATAATTGCTATCCAATCAAAAAACCTAATATTGTATTTCCACCAATGGTAACGATTGTCTTACAGAGGAGGCTGAAACTTGTCACCTCACAAGCACGGCAGACGGACAGACGCATTTATCGACATGATATAGTCACAAATTCCTACATGTTGGCTGTCGTATGAAGAGGTAGTCGTTTTATATAGTTTGTTTGATTTTTAGTCTGCTAAAGTATTTATATTAGATGTAATTGTGTATACCTCAATAGAATTTAGCGCCACCACTTGTGGCATCATGATGATGGGAGTTAACTGTTGCTGATAGTCTGACCGACTTGCAACAATGTTGCCCTCATCTAACATTTTGACCAGATCCGCTACCCAATTGGTGTCACACTCAAAGTTTTGGAGTCAAGGTGAGTGGTGAAATATTTGGTTATTTGTATTTAATTTATTACAATGGTAGAAGGTCATTTTTATATCTTGCCACTGTCCAGACAAATTAGCTTATCTTACTACTGTAGTCAGGGTCAAGATCACAATTGTGTACTCCTGGCGTCCTTTTCTCAAATCCTATTGGAGGAGAAGGTCCGAGGGGAGGGACCTCTTGCTTTCTCATCCAATGGGGTTTAGAGGACGCGTGGAGTATGCAATTGAGATCTTCCCCATGATTTATGCAAGCTAATTTCACATTGTATAACACAAATGCTTGCCTCAGCAAGATGGAAGGCATAATGCATGTTATTCCCGTGTGGCTCAGTTGGTAGAGCATGGCGCTTGCAACGCCAGGGTTGTGGATTCAATTCCCACGGGGGGACCAGGGTTCAATTCCCACGGGGGGACCAGGATGAATATGTATGAACTTTCCAATTTGTAAGTCGCTCTGGATAAGAGCGTCTGCTAAATGACTTAAATGTAAATGTTATTCCCCAATAATATGTCATACCTTTATTATAGGATCAACTTATAATGTCATGTATAAGTCTTAAATAATGTAGATTTGTATGGCCAACTGATTGTGGAAGATTCTTTAAGACCTAGGTGAAAAAGAACTGTGAATTTATTAGCAAACTTTCCCCTCACTGGTAACCTCTCTGCAGGTCATCTGTGGTGCCCATGCCGGAATGTCTCCGTTAAACCAGGAGGGTGGAAACCGCAGAAGGTTCCACCAAGATACCTCGGCCAGCTAAGCCCCTTCACTCATCCACACTTCATAAAAAATGGTTTATGTACTCATGGGCATACAGCTATGTCCCATTTCTGCCAATCAGTTACTCTACAGCATTTACCTGAAATCAAAGCTCATTGTTATCTTATTCACAATCACAAACTATGGCTATGAATACTGTTGCACTGAGTACAGTGCAGTCGCTTCAGGGAGTTTTGAATGGTGGGTTTATAACTTCTTCCCCTTCCTGCTCTCTGTCACAGGTGAGGTGACCCCTGGCTTAACCCAAACAGAGTTTGATCTCCGTCGGCAAAGACTGGCCTCTCTAATCGAGGTTCAGGCAGATCGGCTGGGACCCACTGCTTCGTCCAACAAACACCTCGTCATTGTCCTCTCCCACCCAATCCGCTACATGACCAATGACATCCCCTACCCCTTCCACCAGAACCAGGACTTCCTCTACCTCACAGGCATCCTTGAGCCAGACAGCGCCCTGGTTCTGTGTGGTACCGGCCGCCCGGACCAGGCCATCCTCTTTGTACCCCGCAGGGACCCGGCCAGGGAGCTGTGGGATGGGCCCAGGTCAGGGAAGGACGGTGCGGCAGCGTTGACGGGGGTGGAGAGGGTCCACTGCACAGAAGAGTTGGGACTTGTACTCAAAAGCCTTAAAGGTAGGGGGTAACTAGGGGAAAGTCATTTGAACATACATATTTTAGAGTAAATGTTACTCTTGGGATGAAAGATTAGGGATTAAAAGCCTGAGGAACGTAGCTCCAAATTGTGGATCAAATTTTCATTCTGAACAAATGCAACTGTTTGAACCATTTCAAAGTGATGTAAAGAAATTAGACAAACTATATCACTAACAATTTTACTCTGATTGTTCCCTCTCTCTCAGGTAGCACTGTGTGGTATGATGGCTCCAAGCCCTGCCACCCTGGGCTCCACCAGACCCATGTTTGGCCCCTGTTGGAAGGGGGGCCCATGGTGCGCTCTCTCAGACCCCTTACACACTCCCTCAGGGCCCTCAAGAGCCCAGCCGAGGTGGCTCTTATGAAGGAGGCTGGTCGCATCACAGCACAGGTGAGTCACCTCACACACGCCATGAGTGAAGCACTCTCAACTGTTCACGTAAACCCTCTGCATCCCCTCTTTCAGGCATTCAAGAAGACTATGGGTATGTCTCATGGTGACATTGATGAAGCTCTACTGTATGCTAAAGTGAGTTTCAGGTCTTTAGACACTTTATAATTATGGTGTGTTGTCATATGGTTTAACACCTATGGTAGCAACAATAATGATGAAATGTTAATGTGAATCTCTTTCTCAATCCTAGTTTGATTTTGAGTGCCGTGCCCATGGAGCCAATTTCTTGGCCTATCCTCCTGTGGTTGCTGGTGGAAACCGAGCCAATACACTTCATTACATAAACAACAACCAGATTGTCAAGGTGAAGGGACATATGTAATGTTGCTGCTGAATGTGGGCCCACAATTCTGAGGTCAGAAGTTTTAGAATTATTAACACCCCAGGTTTGCCACGATGGTACATACTACATCTATACCAGTAACTCTGTCTGTGTCCAGACAAACAAGACTTTGCCCAATTCCTTGTCTTTTCTTTCTCTCAGAATGGGGAGATGGTGCTACTTGATGGAGGGTGTGAATACTTTTGTTATGTCAGTGATATTACTCGCACCTGGCCGGTGAACGGAAAGTAAGTTGCATCAACAGAGATACCATTTTGGATATTCGCTCCTTCTCTCCATCCTTTTAATGAAGTCTCCTTTTCTACCCCTCTCTTGCATGGTGAGCCCAGGTTCAGCCCTGCCCAGGCAGAGTTGTATGAGGGGGTGTTGGAGGTGCAGAAGGCCTGTCTGTCTCTGTGCTCCCCAGGAGTTAGTCTGGACCACATCTACAGCACCATGTTGGCTCTGCTGGGACGCCAACTCAAACAGCTGGGCATCGTGAAGGGCTCCACCAGTGATGCTGATGCACTTAAGGTACGCTCAGTGTCGCTGTGTCCTTCTGCTCAAAGTAGTTCCATGGTTGGAGAAAATAACTCCATGTCCAGGTTACCTGATAATGGTATCAAATGCATGCATAGATAACTGAAGTGTGTTTAGCATCAACGTAAATTATAATATATCACTTATTAACTCAAATGTTTTAATAGTAATATTTAATTGAAAGTAATAGGTTATATTTTGTGGCTTAAGGGGACTTAACCACGTAGACTCAATGGCTAGGAAAGGGTATTAGAGGTTAATGCTGTTTATCAAAAACCCTATTGGATAACAAACACTTTAATACTAATAACGTTCAGTAATAAACCATTTAGGTCCATTATAATCCTTAAATTTATGTGCTGAAACTTCAGACCATTGACCTTTTTTAATTCATATGGGTAAGAAATGTCAGGATCTGAGTTTGATTGCACATTTCCTGACAGTAAATTGGCTCCCGAGTGGCGCAGCGGTCTAAGGCACTGCATCTCAGTGCAAGAGGTGTCACTACAGACACTGGTTTGATTTCTGGCTGTATCACAACTGGCCGTGATTGGGAGTCCCATAGGGTGGCGCACAATTTTCCTAGCGTCGTCTGGGTTAGGGTTTGGCCGGGGTAGGCCGTCATTTTAAATAAGAATTTGTTCTTAACTGACTTGCTTAGTTAAATAAAGGTTAAATAAACATTTTTAAAAGCAGCAAAAATAATGGCAAGTCTAGATCGAATTTTACATTTTGATTCAGACAGTACTAGAATCAGTCTTTAACACCACTGATTTCAAAAGGTGCGTACATTCCAGAGACATGGTTAATTACCGACAGAACAATCTAGACATGTAACGCAAGCGTGCAGTTTTTCCGTGTCGAGTGTGAAAAACAAGTAGAGTTCTCTAGTGCAATACTTGGGAAAGCATATCGTTTCTCCCAGGATGCAACATTGTAAAAACACTCAAATCTCACCGCGTTTATGAGGCATCGGGCCCTAAATTCATCATCCTCAGTGTAAGAGTCTAGGGTAGACAATAGCAACATGTTCATTTGTAGTCTAACGATCAACGTGAGAAATAGCCATATGTTTTCTAAGACTCCGTTTTAAAATATTAGGCCTATGAGGTTGCACAATAATCAGACCTGGGTGGTAGTCGGGAGAAGACCGAAAGGTGGGGGACAAGGATTGCAGCACGCCACAGGAGTAGCCTAGGTATCACACCTGCTTGGGTGACGCTTGTGTTGGGAGGCTGGGTAGGAGAGAAGGCATTCAGCAAGACTGGTGTGTGGTGGAGGAGCTTTCAGCAATGGCACCGAAGTGATTGATATCTGTTTGCTTTCTCGATTTATAGTTCTTAATAAATGTTTAGTGACCAGTGTAATTTCTCACCAAAAGATGGACATGCCATTGCCATGCTAGGCATTCTAGCAGTACCAGATGGTCTCAAAATGGCCTAGAATAGGGGTTCTCAAACTTTTTTGGCCTGCGACCCCATTTTGATAAAAAAAAATAAAAAATAGTAACCCCGCCTTGTAATTTTTTTTTTTAATGTAATCAACGGCCAATGTAAACTTTTTAAAATTGGGCTATGACAGTCTATTACAAATCAGTCTGACAGTATTTTTGACAGTATTTCAATCGGTATGGTTTGAAATGACTGAAATATATCAAAGGTATTGGGAAATTCAGAAGATTATCAGGCAATAATGTTGTATGATCTTCTGTGTAGAAAAGAACATCACCCCAAGTCTGATTTAGTGCCTAATCTTGTCCACTCGGTTGTAGGAAGAAAACAGAAACCGCTCTGTTCATTACAACTGCATTTAGCAGCTACCGGTGGTTACTGATGTAACCCCGGTTCTATTAACTAAATGCGAATTCTCTCACGATCCCACTACAAATCAGGTGACCACACATGGGGTCGTGATCTAGTTTGGGAAAACCTGGCCTAGAACATGTCAATGTTAAAAGAATAAGAACACAACACAGTATGTTTAAGGAAATATATTGAACATTTGATTCCAGAACAATCACACTGTTGTAGTAGTGTGATGTACTAATGTTGGAGTAATGATTAATAAATGTTGAGCAAACTGTTTGTAAATGGTTTATTACTGACCGTTATTATAAAGTGTTAGGCCTACCCATGATGGCAGTTAGCCTAGCGATCAGAGCGTTAGTCCAGTAACTGAAAGGTCGCTGGTTCAAATACCTGAGACGACAAGGTGAAAAATCTGACTGTGCCCTTGAGCAAGGCACTTAACCCTAATTTACTCCTGGGGTGCTGTACTACTATGGCTGACCCTGTAAAACAACACATTTCACTGCACCTATCTGTTGTATGTGACAAATATGTCAAAATAAAGAACTGAAAGAAGGGACCCTATCAAACAGTCACATTGAGTTCAGCGCTTGAGCATGCAGTGTACTTTGTTGCTTCAGTGACCTGTATTGCTGCTTCCAGGCGGCAAGGCGCTACTGCCCCCACCATGTTGGTCACTACCTGGGCATGGATGTGCACGATACCCCTGAGCTTTCCCGCTCTCAGCCCCTCCAGCCTGGAATGGCAATCACAATAGAGCCAGGTACTGTATCCATGAGCCAGGGTACAATCTCTCACTCACACAGTTCAGTTCTTCATATTAGTCATATTCAACTGATTGACAAACTGTGCACTTTTTAGGCTGGATTAACACTCCACTAGGGGTATTCTGCCTTAGAGGCAACACTTTATTACTGCACCACTCACCGCACGCACGGTGGGCTCCACATAGTTTACATGGTAGAATTTGTAACTTTACACAAGCATCATTTATGTTTTGCTAAGGAGAATGTTTTGTGTAGTGTAAACCCAGCCTTCCCAGTGAAACAGCCAGAGATTCCTATACAAACACTGAAGCACTACTGTTCCAGTGTTTAATGCATGTGTGTGCATGAATGCATCAAGTGACTACACTCCAGTCCATCTCTCTCTTTCAGGGCTGTACATATGTGAGGACGATGACCAGGTTCCAGAGCGATTCCGTGGACTTGGGGTGAGAATAGAGGACGACGTTGTGATTCAAGACGAGATAAACCCCTTGATCCTGTCCTCTGACACACCCAAAACCATTGCTGATGTTGAAAGAGCATGTGCACAGAGTTAGGGCGGAGAGAGACTAGACATGGGGAGGGTATATACCTTGCTCCCAACTGGAGTGTGACCGTATACACTCCTCAAATGCTAAGTGTGAGCAAGAGTGAGTGTTCATCCCTCTCAAGAGTGACGGGTCACATTTCAGTGGGTTCGTCTTCGGTATATTGGCGATTGCACAATTTAATGGGCATCCCGCCACCTACTGTGCGGGATGAAAACAGGGTTTCCCCAAAAAACGGAACTATCAACAAAAACTAACAAACTACCAAAAATAAAATATATCAAACAACTTCACTGTTAAAAAATAAACTAATCTGATCCCTACACAGGCTAAGGGGGAGCTTGGGAGGGCGGGCTGTCTTCCGGCGCCAATACCCCTTCCAAGTGCTTCAGATGTATACTAAACAAAAATATAAACGCAACATGTAAAGTGTTGGTCCCATGTTTCATGAGCTGAAATAAAAGATTCCTGAGATGTTCCATAGACACAAAAAGCTTATTGCTCTCAAATTTTGTGCACAAATGTGTTTTACGTCTCTGTTAGTGAGCATTTCTCCTTTGCAAAGATAATCAATCCACCTGACAGGTGTGGCATATCAAGAAGCTGATTAAACAGCATGATCATTAAACTGGTGCACTTTGTGCTGGGAACAATAAAAGGCTACTCTAAAATGTGCAGTTTTGTCACACAACACAATGCCACAGATGTCTCAAGTTTTGAGGGAGCGTGCAATTGGCATGCTGACTGCAGGAATGTCCAAACAGAGCTGTTTCCAGAGAATTTACTGTTAATTTCTCTACCATAAGCCGCCTCCGACATCGTTTTAGAGAATTTGGCAGTACATCCGACCGGCCTCACAACCACAGACCACGTTTAACAATGCCAGACCAAGACCTCCACATCTGGCTTCTTCTCGCCGGGGGATTGTCTGAGAAGGGGGAGGTTGTATTTCTGTCTGTAATTAAAGCCCTTTTGTGGGGGAAAACTCATTCTGATTGGCTGGGCCTGGCTCTCCAGTGGGTGGGCCTGGCTCCCAATTGGCTGTGCCCCTGCCGGGTCATGTGAAATCCATAGATTAGGGCCTAATGAATTTATTTCAATTGACTGATTTCCTTCTATGAACTGTAACTCAGTGAAATCTTTGCAATTGTTGCATGTTGCGTTTATATTTTTTGTTCAGTATAAAATCCTTAAGTCCCAAAAACGTTTCTGCTGCAGCCACAATAATGTCCAGTTTCTTAGACTTCTTTGAGAGTTGAGCCGCAGTTTATAACTGGCAATGAACAACACAAAATCCCCCTTTTTAACACAGTATCTTTTGACTGGCAGGAAACATTTACTACAGGCTGTGGTACATCCACTACCATGTATTCACTAGCATCACTTGTTTTCCCAATTAATTATATGGGTTTCTGGAGGACTGCGTGATTATTCCTCATGGATCTGAATGTGGTAATGTTTTCATTGTCTTTTCTATTATAAAAAGAAAATGTCTGTTCTCACAAACTAATACATTTCACAGGTTCCTTGCAGGATAGGAGAGCATTAGATAATGGCTCTATTGTGCAAGAATTGTCTCATTTATTAGGAATATTGGGATTTGAGATATGAGTTTATTGATGAAGACAAAATGTATATTTGTGTGTGTGTTAGTTTTTATACGTAGTCATGTCTAATTGAAAATGCTGTTATAACAGAATATTCAGTTATATTATTTGTAACAGTTGGTCATAAATCTACCTAAATGAGACACCTGATATAAGCCTATATGAGCATCGTTTGCCGCAATGATAATCTTATTTGTATCGATAGAAGCGAAGCGCCCTCTTAAATATATTCTGATTTGTTGGTGGAAAACGACTGCCCCCTACAGATGATAACACTGGTATTGCCGCTCCGAAAAAATTCGAAAGGATTTTCCGGGCAAACCCGAGTACCAACCCCCTTCACGCCTAATGTTGCTGTACCTCAACCCTCCCCCGTATCAGAGGAGTAGAAACAACAAGCCGCCATTTTGTTTGTGCGGACAGATCGAGAGAGGCAGGAGATACCGAGAAAGAAAGCGACTTCAGCGCCGATAATAGCGACTCCAAGACCCGCCGGTGAAAGAGTGGCGATGTCGTGTCGGTGCGAAAAGAGGGAAGAAAGTAAAAATAAAAGATAAGGCAGGAGAAGAATGAGGGAGTGAAAAAAGGAAAATCTCTGAAAATCCAAGGAAGGGGTGTTTTTACGGAGTGGAGAGGAGAGGCGGAAGAAGGCAATATATTTAACGAAGAAAAAAACCTGCGAGCGAAAGAAAAAATACAACATGAAAAAAAAATCATAATTTACCCATCGCCACAGATGAAAAAATGCCCGCATAGACAAATATACCGATAATTGTATATTGGATATTTGAGGCGGGAGTAAAAGGAAGGTTTAAAGGAAAATATAAATTAGGATAATCGTGAAGGGGGGCATTTACCACCACAAAGACTCAAAGGATTTTGTGGACCACATATGTTTGGGGGTGTTATCATTATTTTATGGACGAAGCTTGACACTTTTCTAAAATAGCCATAATATTGTAGCGACCCCTCGCTTTATCAGATTTTCGCTCATCGCTGTATTCTCTTGTTCGGGATTTTTTTCTTCACTTGCATTGCAACCTAAATCAGCATACGCAGTGACCGATGATTTCTTGCAATATTTATCAACCAATTTCATCTTTTTAATCAATGGTGATCTTATTGCAGTAGGTTATATGATTACATTTGAAGAGCTTTCTTGGGTAAGCTTTAAATCTCAACACTTGGGGAAGTAAACCAAACGTCCTCTGCAAAATAAAACTAGGACTAATTGAATCAATTTGATAGGACATTAATTGGCACATTCTGGGCTATAACTCAAACGATTTTTACAACATCAAATCTCAGAATTTAGCCTAAATGATTTGTCATAACACAAACTAATTGCTCAAAATTGTATTGCTTCAATTTAACCTCATTGCATGTAATTGGCATAATCGCGCAAAGGGTGCAACATCCAAATGTGCATTCAGTGTCCGTTATTTTTTCCAATTCAGTGCCTTGCATTGACAAACTAACAAACTAATGTCACGATGTAGACTACAAGTAGATGGTAAGGGAAATTTATTAAATGCATGGAATTAATTTATCGAATAGGAGCCCATAGGTGTAGTACAATCTATTGGAGAACGGAACTTGATCAGTCAGCGTCACTGTATTATTTTTTTCAGATTTGAATTGCACCCCTATACAATGGTATTTATCTAAAAGACGATGCGAATTGTTTTCAATGTTGAATGAGGTTTTTAACCCATGCTTTAAATGCATCTTAAACCACTATCACTCATTGGGACTGGGTATCCCGGTTTCATAGCCCCAAATATAGATAAGCCTATCAAGTTCTTGTTTCTTGACGATCCCAATTTACGTATGGGGATGATTTTGATATTCTGTCACTGTCGGACACATTCATCCGTGTTTTTTTTATTAGACTAAGGACCTAACGCCATAATTGTATTATTTGACAACTCATTACTTTGTGGTAATGTTGGGATCAAATTGCATTGACTGTAATGGCAATTCAGACAAAGTGGAAGATTTATCCGTTTTCGGGTCCCTCATAACTGTTGCATGAGACGAGGCCCCCAAAGGTACCTACCACTGGGGTACGGTTTGCTTGCGTTCTTTATCGCGTTTCCCATTTTGCTTCCCTGGACACGACCCCTGAGTGGAGTGCTCTAGAATTAAACACTCGATTTCGCCGGCGACTATGGCGGAAAAGACTGATGCTGCCATGGAGGACAGGTCTTGGGACCATTTTTCCAACGCCAAAGAGGCTAAATGAGATTGTCGAAGGCCTACTTGCTTGTCTTTTTCATCGACTCCACCTTCCCTCCTTCTAAACTCGGAGAAATCTATAAAGGAACAACATCTCCGACAGGGGAGGGGGATTGATAGCGACGGCTAAGCATAGATCGAGAGTGGGAACCCTGAAAGGAAGAGTGTATCGCAATTGCCTCCTTTCCCCCTACCGTCCCTAAACGGTGGGGGAAGAATCACAAACATTTACAGAAGGGAAGTTTGAAAGAACTCAGACGCAAACAAGGGAATAAGCCAATCCTTTGTGGATATATAGCTATTTTTTAATTCGTGAAAAAATATGGCCGATAATGTTCTGGAGTCCGGCCCGCCTTCAGCCAAGAGGCCTAAACTATCATCCCCTGCTCTCTCAGTCTCCGCCAGTGATGGAAACGGTAAACATTTTAAATGCTATAACAGTCCTGCCTAGCTGTTCAGGGATGTTATATTACCTAGCAAGTTAACCAGCTTGTTTTACTAAGTTCACATGAATGAGCCACATCCATCATCAGCCAAGTTGTGATGCCAACGTTAGCTACCAATTAGGTGGTAGTAGTAAAGGTTTGCTTGTTACCCAACTGGTCAAAGTAAAGTAGACTGGCTAATTGCCCTCCCAGTGCTATCTATGTCTGAAGTTATCTGCCCGCTTGAAACAATGGGATAGTCCACGTATAGCAACTTGTGAACTCACAGTTTTGGAATGTTTTAGGTAGTTACAGTAGCTAGTTGGCCAATTTAGCTAGCTAACGTTACTTCTCCTATTTAACTAGCTGCAGCTTGCTACCATTTATGGATAGCCAGCTAGTTAGCTAACGTTATATATTTAACTTGAGCGTTGCAAGCAATAAAGATGCATGCTTTTGATGTTTGTGTAACTAACTAGCTGAACGTTAGCTCTTATCAATCTTGGGCAAGGTGGCATAGCTAGCTTATCAGAGAGGTGACACCATGTACATTTTCAGTATTGGATTGGTGTAGGGGTTCATTTATTTGAACCTGTTCAGACAACTTCGCTGTAACATGGTGTCTGAAGTGTTGTTATACTTACGGCAGTTAGTTAGCGTTGTGACCGAGCCATCACCACTTATGTGTGTTGTGTACTGCTGCATTGTTGTCTAGTGGCTACACTTGCTAGCGAGAGTCAAGTTGCTCGTGAGCAGACGAAAGTTGTAGTGCCTTTTGTCGCTACATATGTAGCAGCGTAATGTTATTTTATGCGTTTGTATGCATGTGTCTAGCTTTTTCATACCCTTTGTTTTAAAGTCTGAATTGTTTGGACTGTAGTATAAGGTGGTGTTGGACGTTATTCCTACCATTGAGTCCTGTCGTTGTTTTTTGCCCCTAATTTTCAGGACTGCTATACAATGTTAACGCCTTTGAATACTTTGAAAACATGGTAAAAGTTAAATGTCAAGCTTAAATTATTATAGGCCAGATTAAAAAACACATCAGATTTTCTAATTATGCAGACCCCACTCCCTGACGCATCCAATTCATATTTATTCAATGGGTAGTATTCAAAGGAGTTAACATCTGCCTTGGCTGGTAGTTGGCACCCACGATTCCCCATTTTGTTTGTTTCTCCATGTGATGTCTGTCATCAGGATGCTTTTATCCACATATTAAACAATTCAGGATTGCCCAAATATGTCCCTGCATAAGTTTTAGCTTTCGTTTCAATGCAATTTCTCACATGACACGAAGTCTAGATGTAACTTTTTTGGGACACTATGGCCACAATTCGGCAAAAGATCAGAATCTGTACTGTACTAGCTCAACCAAGTCGCCATTACACATGAAGCATATGCCTTGTACAAGCATGTTCTCTCTTAACATACAGCTCTGATTTTAAGTGTCATCCAAGTTCTGTTGTACCAACTGAGTCATTACTGGAATTCTAGGAAAGGCTCTGCACAGGTCTAACAAACCACTCTGTGGTGAAAAGTTGATTCTGTTTGGAAGGGAAGAGCAAATGCAACATGCAACCCCCCTCCTTTCCTAAAAAAAAAAAAAAAGACTTTTGACCCTGTGATGGCACAATTGGTTGGGCTGTGAAAATGGTGATGTCAGTCCAGTAAACCTCTGCTGTTTGTTGCCTCCCATTGTGATGGGAGTCTGAGGCATTGGTGCTGGACTGAATCTTGTGGACCAGGTGTAGCTCACAGTAGCATTTGCACAACCAAGCATTTGCAAAATCACTGCTTTAGAGGTAGTTTCTGTCATCATCCCCCAGACACAAGTGTACACAACTAACCATGTGTTTCATTGGTCATGGTGGTGGGGGGGATTAGCCTAGATCTTCATTTTAGTAAGAGTCGGGGGATATAGGAGGTAAATTGAGAAGGCTCTCTTTCTTGTTTATGAGACTGACGGGGTTCAACGTCTGTATGTAGCTCCTCTGTCTTAAACTACAGGTACGGATTTTGTATCCATGCCGTGCAGAAGAACAATTTGAGTGTTGCCTGTGCTATAGTCACTGCAACTTGGAGGATAGTGTAGAAATATTAACACACCCACCTGTTTCTCTAAAAGAGACTCGAGCTTGACTGAGGATGCATGCTTGCATATTTGAGCGGATCAGCTCTTGTGTGTTTCATGTTAGATCTTTTCCCCCCTCTAAGATGGCTGCAGTCTGCTGCTGCTCTAAGCTAGAGATGGCAAGAGGTGAGACTGAGATGCTTCTGGTGCCGTATGCATTTCAAGTCTCTGCCAAGTACATCCTCAACCTGGTGTCATAAATGGACAACTTGCCCCCCCGTTTCCGAAGTTCTATATCCAGAGGTGTTTGTTTGCCATATGATAGTCATAAAGGACACAAAGGTTTGCCTTTGTTTGGTATCCACCCTGCACTGTAAGTGAAGGCACGTGTCTCAGACAGGGGAAATTCAAGTAGATCTTGCAACTTAGCAGGTATGTCTGTGCTCTTGCTATTTCCCTTTCTCTATGAAGAGGCAGAGAAATGTCCTCTATACACATGCATCCACCTGCTACTCCGTCAGTGTTTACTTCTGTGGCTTCACACTCTGACCCTACCCTGTCCACTCTGTTTGCCACCCCATCAAACCACAAACTGGCCCAGGAGAGGAAACCCTTTGGTGGGAGGCTGCAGCCAGCCGCTGCACTGACTTAGGGTCCAGAAAGGGGAGGGATTAATTTAGTTGGTTGCAGCCAGCCGCTGCACTGACTTAAGGCGTCCGCATGCTTCCCATCTGAAAAAGTTTGTGCATATATTATGATGACATTTTGTGACGTTTTTGTGTTCAACAAGGGTTTGTTCGGCTGTTTGTGCACACCACAGTTTTTCATGAGGCAAGCCGAAGTCCCGTAACCGAAGTCTACGCCCTTTTGTCAGTGATTGGTCAACCGTACGGATTCTTCAATAAAGTGTTTGTCATTAAACGAGAGACAACTTGTTTTCATGCACGTTTTTTCACTTGCGAAATACTGCAACAAACATCTTAGTTAGATGTAAAATTGCATGACTAAGACCACCTCAGCAAAAACATCAAAGTGAATTAAAGATTTCTTGAGTTATCTTAAATTAATTCAGGCCATTTTGAGGAAGTGTATACTGGCTAAGGTCTTTTAAGCAAAGGTCTTTTAGGGGAGTATGCGAGGCACAGACGTTCACCTCGCCTAGCCAAGTTTTGCTAGGAGTAAATGGAACATAGTATGCAGACGCCGTTAGGGTCCAGAAAGAGGAGGGATTCATTTAGTTGGTTCTTTTTAGATGGAGTTATTTCTCTTTCCAGAATGAGTTATTGCTGCACATACATTTGAAGGAGGTTAGAGCTTTATTAGTGAGCTTGCCATGTCAAGGGGCACAAGTGCATTTATTTGCTACTGCTCTCAATGTACACCTCAGGATATCCCACTTACACTGCCCTCTCTTTCCTCCTCTTACCCCCTTCCAGATTTCGGTTCACTCTTTGACCTGGAGCACGACCTACCCGATGAGCTCATCAATTCGTCGGAGCTGGGGCTGGTCAACGGCGGGGACCTCAGCCAGCTGCACACCAGCCTGGGAGGAGGCCAGGACGCTGCTGCCAAACACAAACAGCTCTCGGAGCTTCTCCGGGCTGGAGCGCTGCCACCCTCGGGTCAACAGGGAGCCACCAACAGCCCCGGTGGCTCCATGGGACTCCTGGGCAGCATGAATGCCTCCCCTGGGCCCCAGAATATGGGTCCCCAGGGGCAGCACCCCTCACCCCAGCAGGCTGGCATTATGCAGCAGGCGGGCATGGTGGGTGGACTGAACAGGGCCATGATGGGGGCCCAGAAGGGCAACGGACAGCATCAAGGGTCCACGCCCCAGGGCATGATGGGAGGCCAGGTGATGAATGGCTCGCCCCGAATGGGTTACCAGGTCAACCCGGGAATGGGAAGTAACAGTAACCTGCTGGCAGAAACCCTGCAGCAGCAGGGGGGGCAGCAAATGGGGGCAGGGGGTCAGGCTGGGATGAGGCCACAGCAACCTGGAGCACTGAACAAGGTAAGACCTTCTAATTGTTTTGTAGATCGACTTGTGTTCATAAATGTCTACAGGAGCAGGATCCTCTTTTACATATTGACGTTACTGCTCTTTTGCTCTGTGCTGGTCTTGGTGTTAAGCACATCTGGCTATGCTAGCTGTCTTGACAACAGTGAGATACTATGTTTAATATGTCATTAGATGGTTTCAAGATTGCTCTGAATGAACATTAATTGACCAGAATCGAGAAGAGTATTTAGTGTGTGAACTGTGAAGTGCCTCTTTCGGAACTGATCAAGTATGTCTGACGGCAGCAGAGCAGATTCATCAACCTTTACCCTGTTATTGTGTATCCCAGCTATCATGTTGCCATAGGCTAATTTTAAATACGCACTTCACATTGCTATATAAATAATTGGATCAGAATGTCGGTGCTTTTCAGTTTAAATGCTTGTTTGTTGGTGCTGTAAATATGACAATCCAATCAGTTGTCAGAGCTGTTTTCACGAGGGCTGGGTGCAGTGGATGCTGTCATGTTCAGGCTGATGTTGCCTTGCTTAACACCTCCAGAGCTGTAGACTGCCTGAGGCTAAAAGCACAAACCATCAGTGCATGTTCTCTTTTAGTTTTTGGGCAGCTGAGAGCATAGATGTTCATTGTCAGTTGGGCAGTGTCTACATGCGTTTCCATAAGGTGTCTAAAACAGTGGGGAGTAAGAAGGGGGCACACTGCCGTAAAGTTCCATCCAAAACGATCCTGATGGGACCCAGCTGAGCAGTGACCAGCTTATTTATCTGTTGGCCGTATCTGTCTTTTGTTGGAAGTAGTTGATTACATTCCTTTAGGCTGATGATATTTTGTAAGGATAAGGGTTAACAGATGATGAAAGCTGCTGGAGTAAGATCTGATTTGGTCTTTCTCCCCCTTAGCAAGCAGCTGTTCTCTCATTGTCACCCCTAGATCACTATTGTCTTCAACAGAGCTTGGTGTTTGTGTGAAAATGCTAGGAAAATTCAAGCTATTTGTTGAATTATGTTTTTGTAAGTATGTCAGCGTTAATGCTTTTTTAACAACCTCCGTGAATAAGACCAGACTGATTAATGCTCAAAGCAGTGTAATGCCTAATGGTCCAGAGATTGAACTCTATTATCTGTCAACAACTTATCTCAGGTTGCTAGTGATTTTAAAGTTAATGAAGCTTAATTAGTGTCGTTTAATCTGCTCTAAAAAATCTGGCAATTATTTATTTTTGTTCAATAAAGAAAACCAGGACCATGAGTGTAAACTACATCTCACTCACCTAACATTCCCTTAATTTCTCCCCATCTCTTCCTCTGCCCCCGTCTCTCTCAGATGAATATGATGGCTAATGTGGGCCCCTATGGTGGTCCGTACGGTCAGTTAGCAGGCCAGGTTCTGGGTGGTGCTGGGCTGGGCCCACAGCACCAGAACAAGGCTGGTCTGGCCAACAGCCTGGCCCAGTTCAACCTGGACAAGAAGACACCGCCTATACAGGGCATGGCTGGGATGGTGAGGGCATGCTCCTTCAGTCTTCTATCTTTTTCTGTTCCTCTTATTTTTGTGAAAAATATAGGGCTGGGACAATACCAGTATTGCGATACGTGTTGTGGCAAGGAAACAAAACATGAAGTGGATTTAACTTCTTTAGGATAACAGCCCTAGTGTTGGAAACAAATGTCATTATGTTGTCATCCAGACTCACATTTATTTGTTTCCCAAGCTATAGCAGACTATTTTACATACAGCAGGTTTTTAAAGTACTAAAGAGTTTGGTCTGCTTCGTGTTTTCATTTTTACCATGGAAAAAACATTGCGATACTGGTATTGTCAGTCCTACTAAAATACTAGATTAAAGACCCTCTGGACTTAAGTGGTAATTCACTCACAATCCACTGCTCTTAGTTCGGCCCATCCCACCTTGTCAACTTTGATCTCCCTTTTTAAAGGCCCTCCCTTGTCTTTAATCCTCCATACAGCCCCTCTATTCCAGCCATCTTCCTTCTACATCCCCCTATCCCCTCTGGTTAACTCACTCTCTTTTCGCTCTGTGTCATCAGGCCTCACAGCAGGCTTCGGCAGTAGGGCCAGTGTCGGTGGGTGGAGCGGCGGTTGGAGCCGGGGCCCAGGCTGGCCTTGGTACTGTGGCAACAGGTCCGGGGGCAGCGCCTCCCACTGCCGACCCGGAGAAGCGCAAGCTGATTCAGCAGCAGCTGGTGCTCCTGCTCCACGCCCACAAGTGCCAGCGGCGGGAGCAGGCCAACGGGGAGGTGCGCCAGTGCAGCCTGCCCCACTGCCGCACCATGAAGAACGTCCTCAACCACATGACCCACTGCCAGGCTGGAAAGTCCTGCCAGGGTGAGTTGGTGGTCCTTTTCAATACTGTTATTCTTGGTTTGTTAATATTCTGAAGTGGCTTCCACTCTCTCCTAGAGGAAGTAGAGGAAGCCACTTTAGACTATTGAGATGCATCCTTCCTCTTGGTTTGAGCTTCATTTCATTCATGTTTCTGTGTTGCTTTTCAACAATCAGGCCAATCATGCTCTGGGGTTTCCCTTGTTTTTACAGTTAGATTTCCCGCCTTACTGCTGACATTAGGTCTCTACTGGGACACTGTCATTGTGTTGCGCTGTCAGTTGTCTCACTTTCTCTCCTTCTTTCTCTCTCTTCCCCCTCAGTGGCACACTGTGCCTCGTCACGACAGATCATCTCTCACTGGAAGAACTGCACTCGGCACGACTGTCCTGTCTGCCTGCCGCTCAAGAACGCTGGAGACAAAAGGAACCAGCAGTGTGAGTGTGGTTTGTATTGAGCTATGTGTCCGTCCTCTGCATTGTGATGTACTACGTGTGTTTGAACCAAGATGGCTACCTGTTCAGCATCGGTTCCCGTCATCGTTCATGGCAAGTTGATTATCTCTCACTCTCACTTCTTTTCCCTCTCCCTCCATCTCCACAGCTCTACTAAGCAGTGCTGGGGTTGGCCTGGGCAACTCGTTAGGGGCAGTGCCAGGGGGTCAGCCCAGTACCCCTAACCTCACCCCGCCCAACCAGATCGACCCCAGCTCCATTGAGAGGGCCTACGCCGCCCTGGGCCTCACCTACCAGGGCAACCAGATGCCCCAGCAACCACCTCAGGCCAACCTGCCCAACCAGCCTGGCATGCGGTCGTTAAATGCCATGGGTGAGTGGGCATTGGCTCGTCAACAACAGTGTTGGTGAAGAGGAGGAAGAATCTAGAAAAATGAACAACGACCAGGGGCAGTGTAGCAGACTTCTTAGTTTAGTCATTGATTGAGCAGGAGAACATTTTTTAAAGTGTATTGTTGTGATTCCGAGGAAAGGAACTGCTTTGAACCTGTCCTCTCTTTATCTGCCCCTGTAGGAGGGAACCCCATGGGGATGAATGGAGGGGTGGGGGTGCAGCCCCCCAATCAGTCCAACCTGCTACCAGACGTCATGCTTCACAACAATATGAATGTGCAAAGGTACAACAACACACTCATACCCTCCCCATGAAATCAAATTTTATTTGTCACATGCGCCGAATACAGCAGGTGTAGACCTTACCGTGAAATGCTTACTTACAAGCACTTAACCAATAATGCAGTTCAAGAAATAGAGTTAACCTTTCTAGCGCAGGCGTTCCACTAGCGGAACCCCTCGACAACATTCCGCTGAAAAGGCAGCGCGGGAAATTCAAACATATTTTTTAGAAATATGTAACTTTCACACATTATTAACAAGTCCAATACAGCAAATGAAAGATAAACATCTTGTTAATCTACCCATTGTGTCTGATTTCAAAAAGGCTTTACAGCGAAAGCACAACATATGATTATGTTAGTTCAGAGCCAAGTCAAAAAAACACAGACATTTTTCCAGCCAAAGATAGGAGTCACAAAAAGCAGAAATATAGATAAAATTAATCACTAACCTTTGATCTTCATCAGATGACACTCATAGGACATCATGTTACACAATACATGTATGTTTTGTTCGATAATGTGCATATTTATATCCAAAAATCTCAGTTTACATTGGCGCATTACGTGCAGTAATGTTTTGATTCCAAAACATCCGGTGTTTTTGCAGATAGCCACAGAAATCCTCATAATAAACATTGATAAAAGATACAAGTAATATTCACAGAATTAAAGATAGACTTCTCCTTAAGAAAATATTTACTAAATAAAGTAAAAAAAAATATATATTTGAATCAATCAAAAAGTAACACAAGACATATACATAACAATAATGAGGCTATATACAGGGGGTACCGGTACTGAGTCAATGTGCAGGGGTAGAGGTTAATCGAGGTAAGAACTCACTATCCTTGGAATTCAATACTGATTTTTATGGTCCTGCCAGCTCTAAAGACTTAACATTATTCTACAAGGCAACACACTCACAAGTTCACAAAGTTACTTCATTGACTACCTTGAGCAAAATTATGGCTTCCAGCTTGTCGTTTCTGTCCCCCTCTCTTCGTCTCTCAGTTTGATGAACGACGGCAGCGGGGTGGGCAGCCTGGGCTCCATGCCCATGGCGACCCCTCCCTCAGCCGCGGGCATGAGGAAGAACTGGCACGAGGACATCACCCAGGACCTGCGCAACCACCTCGTCCACAAGCTGTGAGTCTGCCCTGACTGCACCAGAGTCACAGAGGGGGACACGTAGGCCATTGCAGTTTTAATGAAAAAGTGTTTATCTGCTGTTGCTATTAGTCTAGTACTCTGTATGTGACTCTGGACTGCACCCACACCACACAATTATGGTTCATTGCAGGCTGTCAGTGTCTTTTGGCTTATCTCTCTGTATCTCTTTATCCGTCTGCTGGGTGAGCAGTGTGCAGGCCATCTTCCCCACCCCGGACCCGGCTGCGCTGAAGGACCGGCGGATGGAGAACCTGGTGGCATACGCTCGTAAAGTAGAGGGGGACATGTATGAGTCGGCCAACAGCAGGGTGAGAACTAACTCCTCAATGTTGTGGGTGAAGACTGGAATTACAGTAGTATACCAGAAAGTTTAAATCACCGTATTCAATAACTGACCACAACAAGTAATGGCGGACTAGAGGGTGTATATACATTTATTGAATTTCCTAAATTGCTACCAGGCGGAGTACTACCACCTCCTGGCTGAGAAGATCTATAAAATCCAGAAGGAACTGGAGGAGAAGCGGCGGACGCGGTTACAGAAGCAGGGCATGATGCCCACGCAACCCGGCATGCCCCCCTCAGGCCTGCCTCAGGGACCCCTTGGCATGGGCCAGTCGCCTCTGGCCCCCGGACAGCCGTCCAGTGAGTAGACGCTTTAAACACACACACACATTTGACAACATACAGTTGAAGTCAGAAGTTTACATACACCTTAGCCAAATACATTTAAACTCAGTTTTTCACAATTCCTGACATTTAATCCTCGTAAAAAAGTCAGTGTCTTAGGTCAGTTAGGATCACCACTTTATTTTAAGAATGTGAAATGTCAGAATAATAGTAGTCATTTATTTCAGCTTTTATTTCTTTCATCACATTCCCAGTGGGTCAGAAGTTTACATACACTGAATTAGTATTTGGTAGCATTGCCTTTAAATTGTTTAACTTGGGTCAAACATTTCAGGTAGCCTTCCACAAGCTTCCCACAATAAGTTGGGTGAATTTTGGCCCATTCCTCCTGACAGAGCTGGTGTAACTGAGTCAGGTTTGTAGGCCTCCTTGCTCGCACATGCTTTTTCAGTTCTGCCCACAAATTTTCTATAGGAATGAGGTCAGGGCTTTGTGATGGCCACTCCAATACCTTGACTTTGTTGTTCTTAAGACATTTTGTCACAACTTTGGAAGTTTGCTTGGGGTCATTGTCCATTTGGAAGACCCATTTGCGACCAAGCTTTAACTTCCTGACTGATGTCTTGAGATGTTGCTTCAATATATCCACATCATTTTCCGTCCTCATGATGCCATCTATTTTGTGATGTGCACCAGTTCCTCCTGCAGCAAAGCACCCCCACAACACGATGCTGCCACCCCCGTCCTTCACGGTTGGCATGGTGTTCTTCGACTTGCAAGCCTCCCCCTTTTTCCTCCAAACATAACGATGGTCATTATGGCCAAACAGTTCTATTTTTCTATTGTATGATTTTTAAGTAATTAATTTGCATTTTATTGCATGACATAAGTATTTGATCACCTACCAACCAGTAAGAATTCCGGCTTTCACAGACCTGTTAGTTTTTCTTTAAGAAGCCCTCCTGTTCTCCACTCATTACCTGTATTAACTGCACCTGTTTTGAACTCGTTACCTGTATAAAAGACACTTGTCCACACACTCAATCGAACAGACTCCAACCTCTCCACAATGGCCAAGACTAGAGAGCTGTGTAAGGACATCAGGGATTAAATTGTAGACCTGCACAAGGCTGGGATGGGCTACAGGACAATAGGCAAGCAGCTTGGTGAGAAGGCAACAACTGTTGGCGCAATTATTAGAAAATGGAAGAAGATGACGGTCAATCACCCTCGGTCTGGGGTTCCATGCAAGATCTCATCTCGTGGGGCATCAATGATCATGAGGAAGGTGAGGGATCAGCCCAGAACTACACGGCAGGACCCGGTCAATGACCTGAAGAGAGCTGGGACCACAGTCTCAAAGAAAACCATTAGTAACACACTACGCCATCATGGATTAAAATCCTGCAGCGCACGCAAGGTCCCCCTGCTCAAGCCAGCACATGTCCAGGCCCGTCTGAAGTTTGCCAATGACCATCTGGATGATCCAGAGGAGGAATGGGAGAAGGTCATGTGGTCTGATGAGACAAAAATTTAGCTTTTTGGTCTAAACTCCACTCGCTGTGTTTGGAGGAAGAAGAAGGATGAGTACAACCCCAAGAACACCATCCCAACCGTAAAGCATGGAGGTGGAAACATCATTCTTTCGGGATGCTTTTCTGAAAAGGGGACAGGACGACTGCACCGTATTGAGGGGAGGATGGATGGGGCCATGTATCGCGAGATCTTGGCCAACAACCTCCTTCCCTCAGTAAGAGCATTGAAGATGGGTCGTGGCTGGGTCTTCCAGCATGACAACGACCCGAAACACACAGCCAGGGCAACTAAGGAGTGGCTACGCAAGAAGCATCTCAAGGTCCTGGAGTGGCCTAGCCAGTCTCCAGACCTGAACCCAATAGAAAATCTTTGGAGGGAGCTGAAAGTCCGTATTGCCCAGCGACAGCCCCGAAACCTGAAGGATCTGGAGAAGGTCTGTATGGAGGAGTGGGCCAAAATCCCTGCTGCAATGTGTGCAAACCTGGTCAAGAACTACAGGAAACGTATGATCTCTGTAATTGCAAACAAAGGTTTCTGTACCAAATATTAAGTTATGCTTTTCTGATGTATCAAATACTTATGTCATGCAATAAAATGCAAATTAATTACTTAAAAATCATACAATGTGATTTTCTGGATTCCGTCTCTCACAGTTGAAGTGTACCTATGATAAAAATTACAGACCTCTACATGCTTTGTAAGTAGGGAAACCTGCAAAATCGGCAGTGTATCAAATACTTGTTCTCCCCACTGTAGATACTTTTGTACCTGTTTCCTCCAGCATCTTCACAAGGTCCTTTGCTGTTGTTCTGGGATTGATTTGCACTTTTCGCACCAAAGTACGTTCATCTCTAGGAGACAGAACGCGTCTCCTTCCTGAGCGGTATGACAGCTGCATGGTCCCATTGTGTTTATACTTGCGTACTATTGTTTGTACAGATGAGCATGGTACCTTCAGGCATTTGGAAATTGCTCCCAAGGATAAACCAGACTTGTGGAGGTGTACAATTTTTTTTTTCTGAGGTCTTGGCCGATTTCTTTTGATTTTCCCATGATGTCAAGCAAAGAGGCACTGAGTTTGAAGGTAGGCCTTGAAATACATCCACAGGTACACCTCCAATTGACTCAAATGATGTCAATTAGCCTATCGGAAGCTTCTAAAGCCCTGACATAATTTTCTGGAATTTTCCAAGCTGTTTCAAGGCACAGTCAACTTAGTGTATGTAAACTTCTGACCCACTGGAATTGTGATTCAATGAATTATAAGTGAAATAATCTGTCTGTAAACAATTGGTTGAAAAATTGCTTGTGTCATGAACAAAGTAGATGTCCTAACCGACTTGCCAAAACTATAGTTTGTAAACAAGGAATTTGTGGAGTGGTTGAAAAACGAGTTTTATTGACTCCATCCTAAGTGTATGTAAACTTCCGACTTCAACTGTAGCTACTCTCTTTCAACATAGGTGTGATTAGCACTGCTTGATCCCAATTGCGTGGCTCTATTTACTTCAATAGCTAGATTTCCATCCAATGGGTAACAGATTTTCAAGACTTTTCAAAAATCAGCATAACTAAATTAGCATTCTCCCAGCAGAGGTGTGTGTCCAAACTTATTTTATTCCTCTTGTGTTTATTTTTTAGGTGTATTCTCTTTAAAAAAAAATCTGCATCATTGGGAAGGGCTTGAAGGCAATCATTTCACTGTAAAGTCTATACTCGTTGTATTCGGACAATGAGACAAATATAATTTCATGCGGCTTAAAAGCTATGTGTAATGACAGAGTGCATATACAAATTACTTTTGCGGTTAATTCTCAGGTATGGTAACTAATAACAGAAGTTCAATGTGTTTCAATCACATTTTCAACTCTACTGATGGGTTTGTCACAGAAACGGTTAATTACACAAGTGTGCTGGTAAAGTGGACAGGGTGGGTTATATGAATAAGATCCTTTTATTTGATCATTGGCAGCCAAGCACCAATCATCATGTCACCAACATTCAAATAATGGCCTGCCGTCAATATTTTGGAAGTTTGCAAGATCACCGTGCACTTAACCACCATGTGAAGTTGATCATAGCTTGGTTAATCTGCATATAAACTATTCATGCTTTTCCACCTCGTGTTGTGGTGGTAGGCCTACAATGTAACATATCATTGCGTGACTTCAAGTTTACTTCGATATGATGGTTATTATATCAATATTTCTACCGGAATTGTCGCTTAATCAGATCCACCCTTGTCTAGCGTATTTTGTTTTTGGAAATGAGGAAATTTTACCGACACATTTCCTGTTTCCATCAGGCCGTCAGTTAATTCATCCGCATGCAATGGTTGGATGGAAACCTGGTTACTGTAGCCATAGATGCAAAGCTAATGAATGTGTTTCTCTTCACTCTCAGATGGTTCTCATGCTGACCCCTCCATGGTTCGACCCACCGGACCCAATCAGATGGTGAACAGGATGCAGAACCCTGCAGGTAAGTTGTTCCTACAGTTGAAGTCGGAAGTTTACATACACCTTAGCCAAGTACATTTAAACTCAGTTTTTCACAATTCTTGGCATTTTAATCCTAGTAAAAATTCCCTGTCTTAGGTCAGTAAGGATCACCACTTTATTTTAAGAATGTGAAATGTCAGAATAATAGAGTGATTTATTTCAGCTTTTCTTTCTTTCATCACATTCACAGTGGGTCAGAAGTTTACATACACTGAATTAGTATTTGGTAGCATTGCCTTTAAATTGTTTAACTTTGGTCAAACGTTTCGGGTGGCCTTCCACAAGTTTCCCACAATAAGTTGGGTGAATTTTGGCCCATTCCTCCTGACAGAGCTGGTGTAACTGAGTCAGGTTTGTAGGCATCCTTGCTCGCACAGGCTTTTTCAGTTCTGCCCACAATTGTTCTATAGGATTGATGTCAGGGATTTGTGATGGCCACTCCAATACCTTGACTTTGTTGTCCTTAAGCCATTTTGCCACAACTTTGGAAGTATGCTTGGGGTCATTGTCCATTTGGAAGACCCATTTGCGACCAAGCTTTAACTTCCTGACTGATGTCTTGAGATGTTGCTTCAATATATCCACATAATTTTCCTCCCTCATGATGCCATCTATTTTGTGAAGTTGCACTAGTCCCTCCTGCAGCAAAGCACCCCCACAACATGATGTTGCCACCCCTGTCCTTCACAGTTGGCATGGTGTTCTTCGGCTTGCAAGCATCCCCCTTTTTCCTCCAAACATAACAATGGTCATTATGGCCAAACAGTTCTATTTTTGTTTCATCAGACCAGAGGACATTTCTCCAAAAAGTACGATCTTTGTCCCCATGTGCAGTTGCAAACCGTAGTCTGGCTTTTTTATGGTGGTTTTGGAGCAGTGGCTTCTTCCTTGCTGAGTGGCCTTTCAGGTTTTGTACCTGTTCCCTCCAGCATCTTCACAAGGTCCTTTGCTGTTGTTCTGGGATTGATTTGCACTTTGATTTGCTTTGCACCAAAGTACGTTCATCTCTAGGAGACAGAACGCGTCTCCTTCCTGAGCGGTATGACGACTGCGTGGTCCCATGGTGTTTATACTTGTGTACCATTGTTTGTACAGATGAACGTGGTACCTTCAGGCATTTGGAAATTGCTCCCAAGGATGAACCAGACTTGTGGAGGTCTACACATTTTTTTTCTGAGGTCTTGGCTGACTTCTTTTGATTTTCCCATGATGTCAAGCAAAAAGGCACTGAGTTTTAATGTAGGCCTTGAAATACATCCACAGGTACACCTCCAATTGACTCAAATGATGTCAATTAGCCTATCAGAAGCTTCTAAAGCCATTACCTAATTTTCTGGAATTTTCCAAGCTGTTTCAAGGCACAAACTTATGACCCACTGGAATTATGATACAGTGAAATAATCTGTTAACAATTGTTGGAAAAATTACTTGTCATGCACAAAGTAGATGTCCTAACCGACTTCCCAAAACTAGTTTGTTAAAAATACATTTATGGAGTGGTTGAAAAACTAGTTTTAATGACTCCAACCAAAGTGTATGTAAACTTCCGACTTCAACTGTATATGCTCAGCTTAGTGTGCTGCTTGGCACAAACCGAACCAGTCTGAAGGGTGGACATATAATGGTGGCTGTGTGTTACTGGTTTGCTCTTTCTCGTCTATCTCAGGGATGAATCAGTTTGGACAAATGGGTATGCAGTCATTAGGTCAGAGGTCAACGCCTCCCCTCCCACTTGGTGGACCTCTAAATCAGGTTAGTCGCCCTCTCTCATTCCAAATGTCCAAATTAAGGTAACTGCATTCAATATTGATAGAAATTGATTATATTTCAACATTCCAACATTCCAATTACAGCGACTCTAGAAAATAACCATGGTCTAATTCAAACAAAATTGAGTAATTTATCTTGTTCGGTTTCACTCAGATGGGTATGGGGCCAACGCGGATGGGGCAGCCCAATGTGGCCCAGCTCCAGAACCAGTACCTCCCTTCTGGTCAGTTCCCTGGGTCCAGTCCTGGCCTCGGGGCTGGCCCAGTCGGCATGAACCATCCAGGGCCACAAGGAGGCGTGGCACAGGTAAAGAGATACTGGAACCAATGCTATAAGTAAATGGTGACAGTAAAGTAGTTGTTATAGTTGATGTTGGCTAAAGACTCTAACCGTCTCCTCCATGGTGTTTTCCAGCAGGCCCAGATGCCCACGCCGCCCTCGCTCCCGGTCAGCAGCCCTGCAGCCCAGCCAGGCTCAGTGGCAGGATCAGGGCCCTCCCAGGGCTCTATGGGGCCAGGCAGTGTAGGTGGAGGCCCTCCTTCCAACCTGCAACTGCCCAACTCTTCTCAGCCCA